>NW_016918886.1:39027-43814 GCF_001483705.2 Eufriesea mexicana
AGCTATGACTTTCGTACTGTACACTCTTATTTGGAGAATTCCTGCTGTCAACTGTGCTCTAGTACATTCTGCCTCTGTTTATGGAGGACAGCAATAGCGTTCTCGTCATGTTAGGTTCAACTGTGCCACGTTACGTTATGTTACGTTTGGTGAGATTAGGACAGGATAGTCTTGGCATCTGTGCTATACACTGTACACCTACGACTACTGCTCTCTACTGTGTTCTACTTTACTCTGCTTGGATCTGGGGAGGCTAGCATCAGTGGTTTCGGCGTGTTAGGCTTAGTAAGG
The DNA here is from genome assembly GCF_001483705.2 of Eufriesea mexicana. Taxonomy (NCBI): domain Eukaryota; kingdom Metazoa; phylum Arthropoda; class Insecta; order Hymenoptera; family Apidae; genus Eufriesea; species Eufriesea mexicana. The sequence goes on from NW_016918886.1 coordinate 39,319, forward strand.
CTACATTTGCATGTGACATGGTTGGTTATGCTAGAACAGAGTATCTTAGACTTTCGTGCCATTCATTGCCAGTAGGTGGAATTCTGTGCGCTACTGCGCACCGGTATGTTCTGCTTAGCTCTGGGGTGGCCAGTATTAGTGGTATCTACACGTTTGGTTGAGATATGTCACGTTTCGTTAGGGTATGTTAGGAAGACATGGTTACGATTACTTCGATTTTTGTGCCATACACTACTCTTCGGTACATTTCTGCGCTCTTCGTTGCTCTACTATACGCCGCTCAACTATGTGAAGGCGAGCAATAGCGGCCGCCGCACGTTAGGTTGAGGTATGTTACGCTTCGTTAGGTTAGGTTAGGTCAGTTTCGGTTCGGATACCTTCGACTCTTGTGCTATTCACTGCAATGCGGTGGGTTTCTGCGCACTACTCTGCTCTGGCACATTCTGCGTGTGTTTGTGGAGGCCAGCAATAGCGGTATCGTCATGTTGGTTTGGGTTGCGATGCGTTCGGTTTTGTTGCGATTGGCTAGGTTAGGATAGGATGCTTTGTCCTTTGTGCTCTACACCGCTATTCGGTGGGTTTCTGCGCTATCATGTGCTATAATATGCTCTGTTTGGCCCTGGTGTGGCCAGTAATAGTGGTCTCGGCGCGTTAGTTTGTGTAATGTTACCTATCGTTAGGTTCGGTTTGGATGGCTCGGTTCGGATTTCTTTGTCATTTGTGCTATAAACTGCTATTCGGTGGATTTCTGCACTCTAATGCGCTCTAATATGCTGTGCTTGGCACTGGCATGCAAGCAGTATTGGACTGGTCGCGTTATGTCGAGTTACACTGAGTTTGGATTTGTTAGGTTAGGACAAGTTTGGTCATGATGTACTTGGCTTTCGCACTATACACTGCCATTCGGTGGATTTCTGTGATCTACTGTGCTCTCCTACACTCCGCTTCGCTCACGGGAGGCAGGAGCAGTGGTCAATGCACGTTATGTTGAGCTGTGCTGCATTCGGATAGGTTACGTTAGGTCAGGTTAGGACACGATATCTTCGACTCTTGTGCTATTCACTGGAGAGCTGTGGATTTCGGCGCACTACTGTGCTCTAATACAATCTGATTATCTCTATAGAGGCCAGCAGTAGCGGCCTCGTCATGTTAGGTTGAAATGTGTTGCGTTCGAGTATGTCACGTTTCGCTGTGTTAGAATATGCTACTTTGACTTTTGTGCCTTGCACTGCTTCTCGGCGGATTTCTGTTATCCAAAGTGCCCTACTACGTCCTGCTTTGCTCTGGGGAGACCAGGTGCAATGGTCGCGGCACGTCGTATCGGGTTATGCTGTGTTTGGCACGGTTTGACTATGTCAGGTTAGGTTAGGTGAGGATATCTACGGCCTTTGCGCCATTCACTGCAATGCGGTGGATTTCTGCGCTCTAATGTGCTCTAGTACATTCTGCTTGTCTCTGTCGGGTCCAGCAATAGTGGTCTCCTCATGTTAGGTTGAAATAGGATACGTTTGTATACGTTACGTTTGGTTTGGCTTGGAGAGGCAACTATCGCCTTTGTACTATGCACCGGTATTCCCCGGAATACTGCGGTATAATGTGCTCTAATATGCTCTGCTTGGCCATGGTGTGTCCAGTAACTTTGGCCTCGGCACGTTAGGTTAGGTTACGTCGCGCTTCGATAGGTTAGGTCAAGAATGTTGGATTAGGTTTTATTTTCTACTATTTTCTACATTGCTCTGCCATACTCTGCTAGACTCCGGGGAGGCGAGCACTAGTGGCCGCGGCTCGTTACGTTGAGTTATGTTATGACTGGTTAGGCTACGTTAGTCTAGTTTCGTAGGATATCTTCGACTTAAGTGCTATTCACTGCAATGTCGCGTACTTCTGGGCAGTACCGTGCTCTAGTACACTTCGCTTGTATCTGTGGGGGCCAGCAATAGCGGTTTCGTAGTACACTTCGCTTGTATCTCTGGGGGCCAGCAATAGTGGTTTCGTCATGTTTGGTTCAGTTGGGCATAGTTTGACTACGTCACGCTTCGCTATGTTAGGATATGCTGCTTTGACTTCTGTGCTTTACACTGCTTTTCGGCTGATTTCTGTTTTCCAAAGTGCTCTACTACATTCTGCATTGCTCTGGGGAAACCAGGTGCAGTGGTCGCGTCACGTCATGTTAGTTTATGTTGTGTTTGGTTCGGTTTGAATATGAAAGGTTAGGTTAGGATATCCGCGGCCTTTGTTCTATTCACTGCAATGCGGTGGGTTTCTATGCTCCATTGTGCCCTAGCACATTCTGCTTTTCTCTGCGGATTTCAGCAATAGTGGTCTGGTCATGGCAGGTTGGGCTAAGCTTCGTTTGGGTATGTTGCGTTTGCCTAGGCTGTCATATGCTACTTTGACATTTGTGCCATTCGTTGCTGTTCGGTGGAAATCTGCGCTCTAGTCTGCTCTAGTATGCTCTGATTTGCCATGGGGAGGTCATAAATATTGGCCTTTTCACGTCATGCTTAGACACACGGCGTTTAGATATCTTGGGTAAGGTCAGGTTTGGTCAGGGTATGTATGACTCTTGTGCAATTCAATGCAATGCGGTGGGTTTCTGCTCACCACTCTGCTCTAGTACATTCTGCTTGGCTCTCGGGAGACCAGCGATAGTGATCACGGCACGTTAGGTTGTGTTACGTTACGTTCCGTCATGTTAGGTTTGGTGAGGTTAGGATATGATATTTCAAACATTTGTGATATACACTGTTGTACTCTGATTTCTGCGCACTACTGTTCTTTAATGTTTCCTGCTTAGCTATGTGGAGGCCAGGGATAGCGATCTCGGCACTTTAGGCACTTTAGGTTAGGTTAGTCTAAGTTTGGTTTGGTTACCTTTGACTTTCGTGATGTACACTGTTATTTGGTGTATTTCTGTGATCTACTGTGCTACACTACATTCTCCTTGTCTCTGTGGATGCCAGCAATTGTGGTCTCGTAGTGTTAGGTTGAGTTAGACTACGTTTCGGTATGTCACGGTTGGCTAGGTTAGGATAGGCTACTTTGACTTTTGTGCTTTGCACTGATATTCGGTGTATTTCCGTGATCCTCACTGCTCTACTACATTCTGCTTTGCTGCGCGGAGGCCAGGAGCAGTGGTCGCGGCGCGTTTTTTTGGGTTACCCTACGCTTCGCTAGGTTAGGCTATGTCAGGTTATGTTAGGTCATCTTGGACTTTTGAGCTATTCACAGCTATGCGAAGGCTTTCTGCGAACTACTGTGCTCTCGTACTCTCAACATGTCTCTGTGGAGGCCAGCAATAGTCGTCTCGGCGCGTTAGGTTTAGTTATGCTACGTTTCCATGTGACATGCTTGGTTATGTTAGGATAGATTATCTTAGGCCATAATGCCATTCACTGCCATTCGGTGGATTTCTGCGTCCTACTGTGCTCCAATATGTTCTGCTACGCTCTGGGGTGGACAGTAATAGTGTTATAGGCACGTAAGTCTGAGCTACGTTGCGTTCCTTTAGGGTAGGTTAGGAAGGCGTAGTTAGGATTTATTTGACTTCTGTTACATACACTGCTGTTCGGTGGATTTCTGCGCTATACACTTCTCTACAATACTCTGCCCGACCCTGGGGAGGCAAGCAATAGTGGTAGTGGCACGTTATTTTCCGTTAGATTATGTTTAGTTAGAACTGGATGGGATTTGTTTCGATATGATAGCATATCTTTCCTGCTATACACTATTTTCCGGCCGATTTCTGTGACCTACTCTGCTCTACTGTATTCTACTTGGCTCTGGAGATGCCGGGAGCAATGCTCTCGGCACGCTACGTACAGTTATGCTACATTTGGCTACGTTAGGTTCGGCCAGGTTAAGTCAGGGTACCCTCGACTTTTGTAACGTACACTGCTACTCGGTGGATTCCTGCACTCCACATTGCTCTACTATACTCTGCTCGACTCAGTTCGGTTATGTTATGTGAGGCTATGTACGGTTTGGTAGCTTCGACTTTCGTGCTATACACTGTTATTCGGTGTATTTCTGTCACCTACTGTGCTCTGCTACATTCTGCTTTGATTCGGGGAGGCCAGGAGCTGTGGTCGCCGCACGTTATGTTGGGCAATGCTGCGCCTTATACACTGCAATGAGGCGGATTTCTGCTCTCTAATATCCACTAGTACATTCTGCTTGTCTCTCTAGAGGCCAGCAATAGTGGTCTAGTAGTGATATGTTGAGTTGGACTACGTTTGGGTTTGTCACGATAGTCAAGGTTCGGATAGGCTGCCATGACTTTTGTGTTATTCACTTATGCTCGGTGGATTTCTGCGCTCTAATATGCTCTAATACGCTCTGCCGGGATCTGGAGTTCAGCAATATTGGTCTCGTCACTTTATGTTGAGTTACAGTACGTTTGGATATATGACGTGATGCCACGTTCCGTTAGGATGTGTTCGACTTTTGAGGTAGACACGGCAATGCGGTGGATTTCTGCCCTACGCTGTCCTCTA
>NW_016918887.1:0-712 GCF_001483705.2 Eufriesea mexicana
CCATACATCCAGCAATCCATACACCCATACATATATACATCCAGACATACATACATCCATACACCTATCCATACATACATCCATCCGTGCGTTCATAAATCCATACATCCGTACATCCGTACATTCGTACATCCATACGTCCATACGTCCATAAATCCATCCATCCATACACCCATACAACCATACATACATCCATACATATATCCATACATACATCACATACATACATCCATACATCCATCCATCCATAGATCCATCCTTACATACATTCATCCATACATCCCTACATCCATACTTCCATAAATGCATCCATTCGTACGTCCATCTTTCGATACATCCATACATACATATATCCATACATCCATACATCCATACATCCATACATCCATCCGTCCATCCATACGTCTATACAACCGTACATCCGTACATTCGTGCATCCATACGTCCATTCATCCATACATCCATACATGCACACAGCCGTACATCCATACATTCCTATTTCCGTACATCCGACCATCCATACCTCGATATATCCATACATCTATCAATCCAAACAACCATTCATCCACACATACATCCATCCATACATTCATCTTTCCATACATCCATCCATCCATGCATCCACACATCCATACATCCACCCATCCACACAACCATCGAACCATACATCCATCCATCCATACAAGCACCCATCCATACACCCATCGATCCA
>NW_016918888.1:0-363 GCF_001483705.2 Eufriesea mexicana
TGAGCTGAGAAGGCTTTTCTGCGTAAATAACGTGGTTAAATTATATTGGTTTGCTATAGCCAACGTATTGCAATAGAATCTGACTGCAGAGTTCAATTCTATTGACATTTTCGGCTAATATCGTGGTGAGCAAACTTTTCTTCGTAAATAATGAGGAAAGATTCTATTGCCCTGCTATAGCCAATTCATCGCAATCGAATCTGCCCCAATAGCTCTATTTTAGTGAAATCACCGAATAATATCGTAGCCAGCAAGCTTTTCTGCATATACAAGCCGTAAACCACGTATTGGAATGTTATTGCCATTGCAATACAAAAGAGTATGTCTGAAATGTTCAATTCTATTCTCATTTTCGACTAACAT
>NW_016918889.1:0-676 GCF_001483705.2 Eufriesea mexicana
ACTGATCTGACCTGACCTGTCCTGACCTGACCTTGCCTGACCTGGCGTGGCCTGACCGGACTGATCTGACCTGACCTGACCTGACTGGTCCTGACTTTAACCGGCCTTTCCTGTCCTGCCCTGTCCTGACTGACCTGACCTGACCTGACCTGACTGGTCCTGACTTTAACCGGCCTTTCCTGTCCTGCCCTGTCCTGACTGACCTGACCTGACCTGACCTGACTGGTCCTGACTTTAACCGGCCTTTCCTGTCCTGCCCTGTCCTGACTGACCTGACCTGACCTGACCTGACTGGTCCTGACTTTAACCGGCCTTTCCTGTCCTGCCCTGTCCTGACTGACCTGACCTGACCTGACCTGACTGGTCCTGACTTTAACCGGCCTTTCCTGTCCTGCCCTGTCCTGACTGACCTGACCTGACCAGGCCTGAGCTGACCTGACCTGACCTCGTATGACCAGACCCGACATGACCTGATCTAACTTGACCTGACCTTGCCTGACCTGGCCTGATCTGAACTGACCTAACCTGACCTGACCTGACCTGGGCTGACCTTACCTGACTGATCTGACCTAACCTGACCTGACCTGACCATATATGATCTGACCTGACCTGGCCTGACCTGAACTGGCCTGAACTGACCTGAACTGACAGCATCTGACCTGACATGACCTGACCT
>NW_016918890.1:0-10793 GCF_001483705.2 Eufriesea mexicana
GGTTGCTCACGGCGATATCGGTCGAAAACGCCCGTAAAATCGTGTTTTCCAGCCAGATTCTGTAGCATTGCAATGTATATAGCGCGAAAATAGAATATTTCATCCTTATTTATGCAAGAAAGTTAGCTCACCACGTTATTAGTCGAAAATGTCAATAAAATTGAATTTTCCAGCCATATTCTATAGCATCGCAATGACTATAGCGCGTCAGTAGAATCCTTCCTCCTTATATATCCAAGAAAGATAGGTCACCACAATAATAGCCGGAAATGTCAATAAAATACAATTTTGCAGCCAGATTCTATAGCATTACCGTGGCTATAGCAAGCCAGTAGTATATTTCACCGTTATTTACGCAAGAAACACAGTTCACCAAGATATTAGTCGAAAATGACAATAAAATTGAATTTTCCAGCCAGGTTCTACAGCATTGCAGCGGCTATAGCACGCCAATAGGTTATTTCTTCCTTATTTATGCAAGAAAGTTAGCTTACCACGATATTAATCGAAAATGTCAATAAAATTGTGTTTTCCAGCCAGATTCTATACGATTGCAGTGACTATAGTTCGCCAGTTGAACCTTTCCTCCTTCTATACGAAAGAAAGTTCGGTCACCAAGATAATAGTCGATAATGTCAATAGATTTGTATTTTCCAGCCATGTTCTATAGCATTACCATGGCTATAGCACGCCAATAGTATATTTCACACTTATTTATGCAAGAAAGTTAGTTCACCAAGATATCAGTCGAAAATGTCTATAAAAATGAATTTTCCAACCTGATTCTACGGCATTGCAATGGCTATAGCACGATAATCGTATCTTTTCTCATTATATATGCGGGAAAGGTATCTCACAACGATATCAGTCGAAAATGACCATAAAATCGAAATTTCCAGCCAAATTCTGTAGCATTGCTGTGGATATATCGCGCCAATAGAATATTTCATCCTTATTTATGCAAGAAAGTTGGTTCACCACGATATCAGTCGAAAATGTCAGTAAAAAATGAATTTTCCAATCAGATTCTATAGCAGTGCAATGGCTATAGCACGCCAGTAGGATACTTCTTCCTTATTTATGCAAGAAAGTTAGTTCACCACGATATCAGTCGAAAATGTCAGTAAAAAATGAATTTTCCAATCAGATTCTATAGCAGTGCAATGGCTATAGCACGCCAGTAGGATACTTCTTCCTTATTTATGCAAGAAAGTTAGTTCACCACGATATCAGTCGAAAATGTCAGTAAAAAATGAATTTTCCAATCAGATTCTATAGCAGTGCAATGGCTATAGCACGCCAGTAGGATACTTCTTCCTTATTTATGCAAGAAAGTTAGTTCACCACGATATCAGTCGAAAATGTCAGTAAAAAATGAATTTTCCAATCAGATTCTATAGCAGTGCAATGGCTATAGCACGCCAGTAGGATACTTCTTCCTTATTTATGCAAGAAAGTTAGTTCACCACGATATCAGTCGAAAATGTCAGTAAAAAATGAATTTTCCAATCAGATTCTATAGCAGTGCAATGGCTATAGCACGCCAGTAGGATACTTCTTCCTTATTTATGCAAGAAAGTTAGTTCACCACGATATCAGTCGAAAATGTCAGTAAAAAATGAATTTTCCAATCAGATTCTATAGCAGTGCAATGGCTATAGCACGCCAGTAGGATACTTCTTCCTTATTTATGCAAGAAAGTTAGTTCACCACGATATCAGTCGAAAATGTCAGTAAAAAATGAATTTTCCAATCAGATTCTATAGCAGTGCAATGGCTATAGCACGCCAGTAGGATACTTCTTCCTTATTTATGCAAGAAAGTTAGTTCACCACGATATCAGTCGAAAATGTCAGTAAAAAATGAATTTTCCAATCAGATTCTATAGCAGTGCAATGGCTATAGCACGCCAGTAGGATACTTCTTCCTTATTTATGCAAGAAAGTTAGTTCACCACGATATCAGTCGAAAATGTCAGTAAAAAATGAATTTTCCAATCAGATTCTATAGCAGTGCAATGGCTATAGCACGCCAGTAGGATACTTCTTCCTTATTTATGCAAGAAAGTTAGTTCACCACGATATCAGTCGAAAATGTCAGTAAAAAATGAATTTTCCAATCAGATTCTATAGCAGTGCAATGGCTATAGCACGCCAGTAGGATACTTCTTCCTTATTTATGCAAGAAAGTTAGTTCACCACGATATCAGTCGAAAATGTCAGTAAAAAATGAATTTTCCAATCAGATTCTATAGCAGTGCAATGGCTATAGCACGCCAGTAGGATACTTCTTCCTTATTTATGCAAGAAAGTTAGTTCACCACGATATCAGTCGAAAATGTCAGTAAAAAATGAATTTTCCAATCAGATTCTATAGCAGTGCAATGGCTATAGCACGCCAGTAGGATACTTCTTCCTTATTTATGCAAGAAAGTTAGTTCACCACGATATCAGTCGAAAATGTCAGTAAAAAATGAATTTTCCAATCAGATTCTATAGCAGTGCAATGGCTATAGCACGCCAGTAGGATACTTCTTCCTTATTTATGCAAGAAAGTTAGTTCACCACGATATCAGTCGAAAATGTCAGTAAAAAATGAATTTTCCAATCAGATTCTATAGCAGTGCAATGGCTATAGCACGCCAGTAGGATACTTCTTCCTTATTTATGCAAGAAAGTTAGTTCACCACGATATCAGTCGAAAATGTCAGTAAAAAATGAATTTTCCAATCAGATTCTATAGCAGTGCAATGGCTATAGCACGCCAGTAGGATACTTCTTCCTTATTTATGCAAGAAAGTTAGTTCACCACGATATCAGTCGAAAATGTCAGTAAAAAATGAATTTTCCAATCAGATTCTATAGCAGTGCAATGGCTATAGCACGCCAGTAGGATACTTCTTCCTTATTTATGCAAGAAAGTTAGTTCACCACGATATCAGTCGAAAATGTCAGTAAAAAATGAATTTTCCAATCAGATTCTATAGCAGTGCAATGGCTATAGCACGCCAGTAGGATACTTCTTCCTTATTTATGCAAGAAAGTTAGTTCACCACGATATCAGTCGAAAATGTCAGTAAAAAATGAATTTTCCAATCAGATTCTATAGCAGTGCAATGGCTATAGCACGCCAGTAGGATACTTCTTCCTTATTTATGCAAGAAAGTTAGTTCACCACGATATCAGTCGAAAATGTCAGTAAAAAATGAATTTTCCAATCAGATTCTATAGCAGTGCAATGGCTATAGCACGCCAGTAGGATACTTCTTCCTTATTTATGCAAGAAAGTTAGTTCACCACGATATCAGTCGAAAATGTCAGTAAAAAATGAATTTTCCAATCAGATTCTATAGCAGTGCAATGGCTATAGCACGCCAGTAGGATACTTCTTCCTTATTTATGCAAGAAAGTTAGTTCACCACGATATCAGTCGAAAATGTCAGTAAAAAATGAATTTTCCAATCAGATTCTATAGCAGTGCAATGGCTATAGCACGCCAGTAGGATACTTCTTCCTTATTTATGCAAGAAAGTTAGTTCACCACGATATCAGTCGAAAATGTCAGTAAAAAATGAATTTTCCAATCAGATTCTATAGCAGTGCAATGGCTATAGCACGCCAATAGCATATTTCACCCTTATTTAAGCAAGAAACTTAGTTCACCAAGATATCGGTCGAAAATGTCAATCAAAATGTATTTTCCATCCAGATTCTACAGCAGTGCAATGGCTAAAGCACGCCAATAGCATCTTTTCTCATTAATTAGGCGGGAAAGGTAGCTTACCACGATAGCAGTCGGAAAAGTCAATAAAATTGAATTTTCCAGCCAGATTCTATAGCATTACCATGACTATAGCACATCAATAGTATATTTCACCCTTATTTATGCAAGAAAGTTAGTTCACCACGATATCAGTCGAAAATGTCAATAAAAATGAATTTTTCTATGAGATCCAATAGCAGTGCAATGGCTATAGCACGGCAACAGGATATTTCTTCCTTATTTATGCAAGATAGTTAGCTCATCACGATATCCGACGAAAATGTCCATAAAATCGAGTTTTCCTGGCAGACTCTGTAGCATTGCTGTGGATATATCGCGCCAATAGAATATTTCTTCCTTATTTACGCAATAAAGTTAGCTCACCACGATATTAGCCGAAAAAGTCAAAAAATTGAATTTTCCAGCCAGATTCTATAGGATTGCCGTGACTATAGCACGTCAGTAGAACCATTCCTCCTTCTATATGGAAGAAAGTGAGATCACCAGGATAGTAGTCGATAATGTCAATAAAATCGAGTTTTCCAGCCAGATTCTGTAGCATTATTATGACTATAGCACGCCAAAAGTATATTTCACCCTTGCTTAAGCAAGAAACTTAGTTCACCAAGATATCGGTCGAAAATGTTAATCAAAATGTATTTTCCATCCGGAGTCTATAGCAGTGCAAAGGCGATAGCACGCCAAAAGCATCTTTTCTCATTATTTAGACGGGAAAGGTAGCTCACCACGATAGTAGTCAGTAAAGACAATAAAATTAAATTTTCCAGCCAGATTCTATAGAACTGCCGTGGCTGTGGCACGCCAAGTGTATATTTCATCCTTATTAAAGCAAGAAAGTTAGTTCACCACGATATTAGTCGAGTATGTCAATAAAATTGAATTTTCCAAGCAGATTCTGTAGCATTGCCATGGCTATAGCACACCAATAGTATATTTCACCCTTATTTATGCAAGAAAGTTAGTTCACCAAGATATCAGTCGAAAATGCCTATAAAAATGAATTCTCCGACCTGATTCTATGGCATTGCAATGGCTTTAGCACGACAATAGGATACTTCCTCCTTATTTATGCAACTAACTTCGGCTACCACGATGTTTGTCGAAAACGGCAATAAAATTTAGTTTTCCTGCCAGATTCTATACCTTTGCTGTGGGTTTAGCACGGCAATAGAATGATTCGTCCATATTTATACAAGAAAGATAGGTGACCACGCTGTTATCCGAAAATATCAATAAAATTGAATTTTCCAGCCAGATTCTATAGCATTTCCATGGTTATAGCAAGCCAAATGTATATTTCGCCCTTATTTATGCAAGAAACATAGTTCACCAAGACATCAGTCGAAAATGTCAATAAAAATGTTTTTTCCAACCAGATTCTATAGCAGCGCTGTGGCTATAGCACGCCAATAGTATCTCTTCACATTATTTAGGCAGGAAAGGTTGCTCACCACGTTATCAGTCGAAAATGTCCATAAAATCGAGCTTTCCAGCCAGATTCTGTAGCATTGCAGTGGATATATCGCGCCAATAGAATATTTCTTCCTTATTTATGCAAGAAAGTTAGCTCACCAGGAGATTAGTCGAAAATGCCAATAAAATTGAATTTTCCAGCCAGATTCTGTAGCATTGCGATGGATATATCGCGCCAATAGAATATTTCATCCTTATTTATGCAAGAAAGTTTGCTCACCACGATATTAGTCGAACATGTCAATAAAAATGAATTTTCCAACCAGATTATATGGCATTGTAATGGCTATAGCACGCCAATAGGTTATTTCCTCCTTATTTATGCAAGAAAGTTAGCTTACCACGAAATTAATCCAAAATGTCAATAAAATTGAGTTTTCCAGCCAGATTCTATACGATTGCAGTGACTATAGTACGCTAGTTGAACCTTTCCTCCTTCTATACGAAAGAAAGTTCGGTCACCAAGATAATAGTCGATAATGTCAATAGATTTATATTTTCCACCCATGTTCTATAGCATTACCATGGCTATAGCTCGCCAATAGTATATTTCACACTTATTTATGCAAGAAAGTTAGATCACCAAGATATCAGTCGAAAATGTCTATAAAAATGAATTTTCTAACCTGATTCTATGGCATTGCAATGGCTATAGCACGACAATAGGATATTTCTTCCTTAATTATGCAAGAAAGTTAGCTCACCACGATATTAGTCGAAAATGTCAATAAAATTGAATTTTCCAGCCAGGTCCTATAGCATTGCAATGGCTATAGCACGCAAATAGGATATTTCTTCCTTATTTATGCAAGAAAGTTAGCTGACAACGATATTAGTCGAAAATGTCAATAAAATTGAATTTTCCAGCCAGATTCTATAGGATTGCAATGACTATAGTACGCCAGGAGAACCTTTCCTCCTTCTATATGCAAGAAATATAGATGACCACGATAGTAGTCGACAATGTCCATAAAATCGTGCTTTCCAGCCAGATTCTGTAGCATTGCAGCGGATATATCGCGCCAATAGAATATTTCTTCCTTATTTATGCAAGAAAGTTAGCTCACCACGATATTAGTCGAAAATGTCAATAAAATTTTATTTTCCAGCCAGGTTCTATAGCATTGCAATGGCTATAGCACGCCAATATGATATTTCTTCCTTATTTATGCAAGAAAGTTAGCTTACCACAATATTAATCGAAAATGTCAATAAAATTGAATTTTCCATCCAGATTCTATAGGATTGCAGTGACTATAGTACGCCAGTTGGACCTTTCCTCCTTCTATATGCAAGAAAGATAGCTCACCACGATATTAGTTGAAAATGTCAATAAAATTGAATTTTCCAGCCAGATTCTATAGCATTGCAGTGACTATAGTACGCCAGTAGAACCTTTCCTCCTTCTGTGTGCAAGAAAGTTAGGTCACCAGGATAGTAATCGATAATGTCAAAAAAATTGAATTTTCCAGCCAGATTCTATAGCATTACCATGGCTATAGCAAGCCAATAGCATATTTCACACTTATTTATGCAAGAAACATAGTTCACCAAGATATCAGTCGAAAATGTCAACAAAAATGAATTTTCCATCAAGATTCTATAGCAGTGCAATGGCTATAGCAAGCCAATAGTATCTTTTCTCATTGTTTAGGCGGGAAAGGTAGCTCACCACGATATCAGTCGAAAATGTCCATAAAATCGAGTTTTCCAGCCAGATTCTGTTGCATTGCAGTGGATATATCGCGCCAATAGAATATTTCTTCCTTATTTATGCAAGAAAGTTAGCTCACCACGATATTAGTCGAAAATGTCAATAAAATTTTATTTTCCAGACAGGTTCTATAGCATTGCAATGGCTATAGCACGCCAATATGATATTTCTTCCTTATTTATGCAAGAAAGTTAGCTTACCACAATATTAATCGAAAATGTCAATAAAATTGAATTTTCCATCCAGATTCTATAGGATTGCAGTGACTATAGTACGCCAGTTGGACCTTTCCTCCTTCTATATGCAAGAAAGTTAGCTCACCACGATATTAGTTGAAAATGTCAATAAAATTGAATTTTCCAGCCAGATTCTATAGCATTGCAGTGACTATAGTACGCCAGTAGAACCTTTCCTCCTTCTGTGTGCAAGAAAGTTAGGTCACCAGGATAGTAATCGATAATGTCAAAAAAATTGAATTTTCCAGCCAGATTCTATAGCATTACCATGGCTATAGCAAGCCAATAGCATATTTCACACTTATTTATGCAAGAAACATAGTTCACCAAGATATCAGTCGAAAATGTCAACAAAAATGAATTTTCCAACAAGATTCTATAGCAGTGCAATGGCTATAGCAAGCCAATAGTATCTTTTCTCATTGTTTAGGCGGGAAAGGTAGCTCACCACGATATGAGTCGAAAATGTCCATAAAATCGAGTTTTCCAGCCAGATTCTGTTGCATTGCAGTGGATATATCGCGCCAATAGAATATTTCTTCCTTATTTATGCAAGAAAGTTAGCTCACCACGATATTAGTCGAAAATGTCAATAAAATTTTATTTTCCAGACAGATTCTATAGCATTGCAATGGCTATAGCACGGCAATAGGATATTTCTTCCTTAATTATGCAAGAAAGTTAGCTCACCACGATATTAGTCGAAAATGTCAATAAAATTTAATTTTCCAGCCAGGTTCTATAGCATTGCAATGGCTATAGCACGCCAATATGATATTTCTTCCTTATTTATGCAAGAAAGTTAGCTTACCACAATATTAATCGAAAATGTCAATAAAATTGAATTTTCCATCCAGATTCTATAGGATTGCAGTGACTATAGTACGCCAGTTGGACCTTTCCTCCTTCTATATGCAAGAAAGTTAGCTCACCACGATATTAGTCGAAAATGTCAATAAAATTGAATTTTCCAGCCAGATTCTATAGCATTGCAGTGACTATAGTACGCCAGTAGAACCTTTCCTCCTTCTGTGTGCAAGAAAGTTAGGTCACCAGGATAGTAATCGATAATGTCAAAAAAATTGAATTTTCCAGCCAGATTCTATAGCATTACCATGGCTATAGCAAGCCAATAGCATATTTCACACTTATTTATGCAAGAAACATAGTTCACCAAGATATCAGTCGAAAATGTCAACAAAAATGAATTTTCCAACAAGATTCTATAGCAGTGCAATGGCTATAGCAAGCCAATAGTATCTTTTCTCATTGTTCAGGCGGGAAAGGTAGCTCACCACGATATCAGTCGAAAATGTCCATAAAATCGAGTTTTCCAGCCAGATTCTGTTGCATTGCAGTGGATATATCGCGCCAATAGAATATTTCTTCCTTATTTATGCAAGAAAGTTAGCTCACCACGATATTAGTCGAAAATGTCAATAAAATTGAATTTTCCACCCAGATTCTATAACACTGCATTGGCTATAGCACGCCAATAGGATATTTCTTCCTTAATTATGCAAGAAAGTTAGCTCACCACGATATTAGTCGAAAATGTCAATAAAATTTAATTTTCCAGCCAGGTTCTATAGCATTGCAATGGCTATAGCACGCCAATATGATATTTCTTCCTTATTTATGCAAGAAAGTTAGGCCACCACAATATTAGCCGAAAATGTCAATAAAATTCAATTTTCCAGACAGATTCTATAGCATTGCAATGGCTACAGCAGGCCAATAGGATATTTCAGCCTTAATTATGCAAGAAGGCTAGGTCACCACAATAGTAGTCGATAATGTCAATAAAATTGTATTTTCCAGCCAGATTCAACATCAATACCATGGCTATAGCACGCCAATAGTATATTTCACACTTATTTATGCAAGAAACTTAGTTCAGCAAGATATCAGTCGAAAACGTTAATAAAAATGAATTTTCCAACCAGATTCTATGGCAGCGCAATGGCTATAGCACGCCAATAGTATCTTTTCTCATTATTTAGGCGGGAACGGTTGCTCACGGCGATATCGGTGGAAAACGTCCATAAAATCATGTTTTCCAGCCAGATTCTGTAGCATTGCAATGTATATATCGCGCAAATAGAATAATTCATCCTTATTTATGCAAGAAAGTGAGCTCACCACGTTATTAGTCGAAAATGTCAATAAAATTGAATTTTCCAGCCATATTCTATAGCATCGCAATGACTATAGCGCGTCAGTAGAATCCTTCCTCCTTATATATCCAAGTAAGATAGGTCACCACAAAAATAGCCGGAAATGTCAATAAAATACAATCTTGCAGCCAGATTCTATAGCATTACCGTGGCTATAGCAAGCCAATAGTATATTTCACCGTTATTTACGCAAGGAACACAGTTCACCAAGATATTAGTCGAAAATGTCAATAAAATTGAATTTTCCAGCCAGGTTCTACAGAATTGCAGTGGCTATAGCACGCCAATAGGTTATTTCCTCCTTATTTATGCAAGAAAGTTAGCTTACCACGAAATTAATCCAAAATGTCAATAAAATTGAGTTTTCCAGCCAGATTCTATACGATTGCAGTGACTATAGTACGCTAGTTGAACCTTTCCTCCTTCTATACGAAAGAAAGTTCGGTCACCAAGATAATAGTCGATAATGTCAATAGATTTATATTTTCCACCCATGTTCTATAGCATTACCATGGCTATAGTTCGCCAATAGTATATTTCACACTTATTTATGCAAGAAAGTTAGATCACCAAGATATCAGTCGAAAATGTCTATAAAAATGAATTTTCAAACCTGATTCTACGGCATTGCAATGGCTATAGCACGATAATCGTATCTTTTCTCATTATATATGCGGGAAAGGTATCTCACAACGATATCAGTCGAAAATGACCATAAAATCGAAATTTCCAGCCAAATTCTGTAGCATTGCTGTGGATATATCGCGCCAATAGAATATTTCATCCTTATTTATGCAAGAAAGTTGGTTCACCACGATATCAGTCGAAAATGTCAGTAAAAAATGAATTTTCCAATCAGATTCTATAGCAGTGCAATGGCTATAGCACGCCAATAGTATCTTTCTCATTATTTAGGGGGGAAAGGTAGCTCACTACGATAGCAGTCGATAATGTCCATAAAATCAAGTTTTCCAGCCAGATTCTGTTGCATTGCAATGGATACATCGCGCCAATAGAATATTTCTTCCTTATTTATGCAAGAAAGATGGCTCCGCACGATATAAGTCGAAAATGTCATTAAAATTGAATTTTCCAGCCAGATTCTATAGCATCGCAATGACTATAGCGCGAGAGTAGAATCATTCCTCCTTATATATTCAAGAAAGTTATGCCACCACAATATTAGCCGAAAATGTCAATAAAATTCCATTTTCCAGACAGATTCTATAGCATTGCAATGGCTATAGCACGCCAGAAGGATACTTCTTCCTTATTTATGCAAGAAATTTAGCTCACCACGGTATTAGTCGAAAATGTCAATAAAATTGAATTTTCCAGCCAGATTCTGTAGTATTACCATGGCTATAGCACACCAATTGTATATTTCACCCTTATTTATGCAAGAAAGTT
>NW_016918890.1:11032-11726 GCF_001483705.2 Eufriesea mexicana
ATTTATGCAAGAAAGATAGCTCGCCACGATATTAGTCGAAAATGTCAATAAACATGAATTTTCGAGCCAGATTCTATAGGATTGCAGTGACTATAGTACGCCAGTAGAACCTTTCCTCCTTCTATATGCAAGAAAGTTAGGTCACCACAGTATTATCCGAAAATGTCAATAAAATTAAGTTTTGCAGCCAGATTCTATAGCATTGCAATGGCTATAGCACGCTAATAAGATATTTCTTCCTTATTTATGCAAGAAAGTTAGGCCACCACGATATTAGCCGAAAATGTCAATAAAATTCAATTTTCCAGACAGATTCTATAGCATTGCAATGGCTACAGCAGGCCAATAGGATATTTCAGCCTTAATTATGCAAGAAGGCTAGGTCACCACAATAGTAGTCGATAATGTCAATAAAATTGTATTTTCCAGCCAGATTCAACATCAATACCATGGCTATAGCACGCCAATAGTATATTTCACACTTATTTATGCAAGAAACTTAGTTCAGCAAGATATCAGTCGAAAACGTTAATAAAAATGAATTTTCCAACCAGATTCTATGAGCCATATTCTATAGCATCGCAATGACTATAGCGCGTCAGTAGAATCCTTCCCCCTTATATATCCAAGCAAGATAGGTCACCACAAAAATAGCCGGAAATGTCAATAAAATACAATCTTGCAGCCAGATTCT
>NW_016918891.1:0-961 GCF_001483705.2 Eufriesea mexicana
GATGCATTAGGTTAGAGTAGCTTCCACTTCTGTTCTGCGCAATGTTATTCTATAAGCATCTGCTACCTTCAGTTCGCTTTCACACACTGCTTGTCTTTGTGGACGCCAGGAATAGTGCTTTCGGCAGGTTAGGTTGAGTTATGTCACGTTTGTTTATGTAAAGTTTGGATATATTAGGATAGGATAGCTTTGACTTTTGTGCTGTACACTACTATTCCGTGGACTCCTGCCTTCTACTGAGCTCCAGTATATTATGTTTAGCTCTGGGTATGCCAGCGGTAGTGGTCCCGGCACGATAGGTTGTGTTTAGCTACGTTTGCATATGCTACGCTAGATTAGGTTAGGATAGGCTACTTTGTCTTTTTTACTATACACACATATTCGGTAGATTTCTGCGCTCTACTGTGCTCCAGTACGTCCTGCTTGTGTCTGGGTATGCCAGCAGTGGCGGTCTCGGCACGATAGGTTGTGTATAGCTACGTATGCTTATGATACGCCTGGTTAGGTTAGGATAGGCTGCAATGTCTTTCCTGCTATACGCCGCTATTCGGCGTATTTCTGCGCTCTATTGTGCTCTAATACGATCTGCTTTCCGCTGGATAGGCCAGCAATACTGGTCTCGTCATGTTATGTTTGGTTACGCTACTTTTGTGTTGGTTACGTTGGGTTAAGTTTTGTCAGGATATGTTTGACCCTTTTGCTATACACTGCAATACGGCGGATTTCTGCCCTCTATCGTGCTCTAGTACGCCCTGCTTGTCCACGTGGAGAGCAGCAGTAGTGGTCTGGTCATGTTAGGTTGTGTTAGGCTTCGTTCGGTTGTGTTACGTTCGCCTAGGTTATTATTGGTTGCATTCATCTATGTGCTATTCACTGCTATTCGGTAGTTACCTGCGCCCTAATGTGCTGTAATGTGCTCTGCCTGTCTCTGGAGATGCCAGCAACATTGTTCTGGTCGCGT
>NW_016918892.1:0-17561 GCF_001483705.2 Eufriesea mexicana
TTATGTTAGGTTTGGTTGCGGTAGGATAGGGTAGCTTTGACTTTTGAGACAGGTACTGCGATGGTATGGATTTCTGACCTCTACTCTCCACGCATACGCAATGCTTGGCGCTAGGAGGGTATCAATAGTGGTCCTGGCACGTTAGGTCGGGTTAGGCTACGTTTTGTTTGTTTAGTTCGGTTCACTTAAAATTTGGATGTCTTCGACTGTTGTGCTATACACTGCAATGTGGTGGATTTCTGCGCTCCTCTGTGCTGCAGTATATTCTGCTTGGGGCTGGGGAGTTCAGCAATAGTCGTCCCGGCTCGTTAGGTTGAGTGGTGCTACGTTCGTCTGTGGTACGTATGGTGACGTTAGGACAGGATAGCTAAGACCTATGTGCTATATACTGTAGTAGGCGGAGTTCTGCGCTCTACTGTGTTGTCACATTTTCATCTTGGCTCTGGGGTGGCCAGCTATAGTTGTCTCGGGAAGTCAGGTTGTGCTATGCTGCGTTTGGCTTGGTTAGGTTGGGCTAACCTCGGTCAGGTTATCTTCGACCTCCGAGATATACACTGCTATTCAGAGGAATTCTGCCCTTCGCTCTGCTCTGCTATATTCTGCTTTGGCCAGGCTAAGCCAGCAACAGTGGCCGCGGCACGTTGTGCTGCGTTAGGTTACGTTCGGTTGGTTTACGTTTACGTGGGATATGTTCTGATAGCTACAACTTTTGTGCTACGTACAGCGATACTTGGACTTCTGCGCTCCACTGTCCTCTAATATTTTCTACTCGACTCCGGGGAGTCCAGCAATAGCTGTTGCGGTACGGTAAGATTTGTTATGCTAAGTTTGGTTACGTTAGGATTAGATATATAAGGGTAGTATAGCTTTGAGTTTTGTGGTACACGCCATTACTCGATGGATTTGTGCCCTCCAGTGCGCTCTATTATGTTCTGCTTGTCTCTGCGGAGGCCAGCGATAGTGGTCTCTGCACCATAAGTTGAGCTCTGCAACGACTGGTTAGGTTAGGTTAGGTCAGGTAAGGTTTGGTTATCTTTGACTTTTGTGCTATATACTGATATTCGGAGGATCTCCTGCCTCTACATTGCTCTATTGTCCTCTGCTCGACTACGGGGTGGCGAGCAGTAGTGGTCGTGTCATGTTAGTCTGCGTTAGGTTTCATTTGGTTTGGTTAAGTCAGGTTAGGTTTGGATAGGGTAGCTTCGACTTTCGTGCTATACACTATCATCCGGTGGATTCCTGTGATCTACTGTGCTCTACTACATTCTGCTTGGCTCTGGCGTGGCCGGAAGCAGAGTTGCGTTGAGATATGGTACGCTGGGCTTGTTTGGGCAATGCCAGGTTAGGTTAGGATATATACAGCCTCCGTGCTATACACTGCAATGCGGTATATTCCTGCGCTCTACTGTGGTGTAGTATATTCTGCTTGGCTTTGCGGAGGCCTGCCGTAGTGGTCTCGGCACGTTAGGTTGTGTTTGGCTACACTTGCTTTCGTTGCGTTTGATTAGGTTAGGACAGAGTAGCTTAGACATTTGTGCCATTCGCTGCTATTCGGTGGATTTCAGCGCTCTACTGTGACCTAAGGTATTCTACTTGGCTCTGTAGCCGCCATTAATTGTAGCCTCGGTAAGTTAGTTCTAGCTACGTTATATTTATATTTTTCGTTGGGCTATGTTATGGAGGTTTGGCTAGAATTTCTTTGACTCTTGTGCTATACACTGCTAATAGGAGGATCTATGCGCTCTACATTGCTCTTCTGCACTCCACTCGTCTCTGGCGAGGCGAGCAGTAGAGGTCGTGGCATGTTAGGTTGGGTTAGGTTACGTTCGGTTAGGTTAGGTTGGGCTAAGTTCGGTTAGGATAGCTTCTACTTTCGTGCTCTACACCGTTATTCGGTGGATTTCAGTGATCTACTGTGCTCTACTACATTCTGCCTGCCCCTGTCGAGGCCAGCAATAGTGGTCTAGTCATGTTAGGTTCAGTTATGTCACGTTTGGCTAGGTTAGGGCAGTCTACTTCGACTTTTGTGTTATACACTACCATTCGTTGGATTTCTGCTCTATAATGTGCTCTAATATGCACTGCTTGGCTCCACGTAGGCCATAAATGGCGGTCGCGTCACCTCTATCTCTAATGTGCTCTAATATGCACTGCTTGGCTCCACGTAGGCCATAAATGGCGGTCGCGTCACCTCTTGCTGTGCTAGACTACATTCGGTTAGGTTAGGTTATGTCACGTTTGGTTAGCATACCTTTGGCTTTTGTGACATAAACTGCAATGCGTCGGAGTTCTGCGCTGTACTGTGATCTAGTATATTCTGCTTGGCTCTGGGGAGACCAGCAGTAGTGTCTTCGGCACGACAGTATGAGTTATGTTACTTCCAGCTATGTTACGTTTGGTTATGTTAAGATACGATGGCCTTGACTATTGTCCTATACATTACTATTCGGAGGATTGCAGCTTTCTACTCCTCTCTTATACGTACTGATTGGATCTGGCGTTAGGACAGGTTAGGTTAGGGTACCTTTCACTTTTGTTCTTTGCACTGCAATGCGGTGGATTCCTGCGCTCTACTGTGCTCTAGAATATTCTGCGTGGCTCTGGGGAGTCCAGCAATATTGGTCTAATCACATCAGGTTGAGTTATGCTTCGTTTCGTTGTGTTACGTTGTGTGAAGTGAGCTTAGGATAGTTTAAACTCTTGTGCTATACAATGCTATCCGCGGATTTCAGCGCTCTACTGTGTTTCAGCATCCCCTGCTTGTCTCTGCGGTGGCCAACAATAGTGGTCTCGGCACGTTAGGTTGGGCTATGCTACGTTCGGTCATGCTACGTTTGGTGAGGTTAGGGTGCGGTAGTTTAGGCCATTGGGCTCTACTGAATTCTCATATCTTCTGCTTGCCTCTGGGAGGGGTGGGGGGCTGCGATAGGTGTCTCTGCACGTCATCCTTAGTTACACTACGTTTGGGTAGGTTAAGTACTGTATGGTTATGCCCGTGTGCAACTGACTCTTGCGGTATACACTTCAATACCGTAGGTTTCTGCGCTCTGATGTGCTCTAGCATATTCTACTTTGATCTGATGATGCCAGCAATAGTTCTCTCTGCACGTAAGGCTGAACTACGCTACATTTGTTCGTGTTAGGCTTGGTGAGGTTAGAATAGGGTAGTACAGGCTTTTGTGATATACACTGCTATCCGCGGATCCTTGCGCTCCACTGCATTGCAATTTTTCCGCTAGGCTCTGGGGAGGGGGGCAGCGATAGTGATCTCGGCACGTCATGCTTAGATACACTTCGTTTGGGTAGGTTAAGTAGGGTCAGGAGGGGGGGGGGGACAGCGATAGTGATCTCGGCACGTCATGCTTAGATACGCTTCGTTTGGGTAGGTTAAGTTGGGTCAGGATATGTCGGTGTATGTTCGACTCTTGCGCTATACACTGCAATGTGGTGGATTTCTGTGATCTACTGTGCTCTACTACATTCTGCTCGGCTATGGGGATGCCAGGAGCAGTGACCGCGGTACGTTATGTTGAGCGATACTACGTTTGGTTAGGTTGTGTTATGTTAATATACCTTCGACTTTTGTACTATTCACTGCAGTGCTGTGGATTTCAGCGCACAACGGCTCCCTTGTACATTCGGCTTTTCACTGTGGAGACCAGCAATGGTGGTCGTGTCCTGTTAAGTTGTGATATGATACGTTTGGTCATGTTACGTTAGTCCAAGTCAGGACAAGCTACTCCGACCTTTGTGCTATACACTGCTATTCGGTAGATTTCTGCTCTCTAATTTCCTCTCATGTGGTCTGCTTTTCTCTACC
The DNA here is from genome assembly GCF_001483705.2 of Eufriesea mexicana. Taxonomy (NCBI): domain Eukaryota; kingdom Metazoa; phylum Arthropoda; class Insecta; order Hymenoptera; family Apidae; genus Eufriesea; species Eufriesea mexicana. The sequence goes on from NW_016918892.1 coordinate 3,821, forward strand.
AAGACCATCAATAGCGGCCGGGGCACGTTATATTGAGTTATGCTACGCCTTGTCAGGTTATCTTACGCCTGGTTAGGTTAGTGTTTCCTCGACTCTTGTGCCATACACTGATATTCGGTGCATTCCAGCGGTCTACATTGCTCTACTGTACCCTGCTGTGCTCTGGGCAGGCGAGCAATAGCGGCCGCGGCAAGTTACGTTGGGTTAGGTCACATTTGGCTAAGGCAGGTTAGGCTAAGTTTGCTTCGGGTAGCTTTGACTTTCGTGCCATACGCTGCTATTCGGTGGATTCCTGCGTTCTAATGTGCTCTAATGAGCTCTGCTTGGCTGTACGAAAGCCATAAATAGCGGCCGAGGCACGTTATTTTGAGTTAGACTATGTTTGGTTAGGTTAGGTTAGGTCAGGTTAGATTAGTATATCTTTGGCTCTTGTGCTCTACACAGCTTTTCGGTTGATCACAGCACTCTAATGTGTTCTAATATGCTGTGCTTGCCTCTACGGAGGCCATCAATAGCGGACGCCGCACGTTACGTTGCGATATGCTACGTTCCGTTAGGTTATGTAATGCCAGGCTTTGTTATGGCATCCTCGACTTATGTGCTATACACTGCTATTCGGTGGATTCCTGCTCTCTACATTGCTCTACTATACTCTGCTGGTCTCTGGGGAGGCGAGCATCCGTGATCGTTGCATGACAGGTTGTGTTAGTCTACAGTTGGTTAGATAGGGTTTGGTTAGGTTAAATTAGGTTAGGTTAGTTTAGGTTAGGTTAGGTTGGGATAGGTTCGGTTACGTTAGGTTAGGCTAGGTGAGAGTATCTTCCACTTTTGTGTTATAAACTGCTATTTGGTTGATTTCTGCGCACTACATTCCTTTACTATACACTGCTAGGCTCTGGGGTGGCGAGCAATAGTGGTTGTGGCACGTCAGGCTGTGTCACGCTACGTTTGGTTAGATAAGGTTATGCTAGGTTTGGTTAGGTTAGCTACGTCGTTCGTACTATACACTGTTATTCTGTGTATTCCTGTGATTTAATCTGCTGTGCTACATTCTGCTTGGTTCAGGGAAGGCCAGGAGCAGCGATCCCGGCACGTTATTATGAGATATGCTATTTTTTGTTAGGCTAGGTTGGGTCAGGTTAAGTTACGATATATATGGCTTTTGTGCTATTCACTGCATTGCGGTGGATTCCTGCGCTCTTCATTGCTTTGCTATACTCTGCCCGGCACTGTGGAGGCGAGGAAAAGTGTTTGCGACACGGTATTTTGAGTCAGATTATGTTTGGTTATGCTAGGTTGGGCTAAGTTTGGTTAGTATTGCTTTGGCTTTCGCGCCATACACTGATTTTCGTTGGATTCCTGCGCTCGGCTGTGCTCTAGTATACTCTTCTCGGATCTGGGGAGGCCAGCAATAGTTGCCTGTGCTCGTTAGGTTGGGCTATGCTTGTTTGGATATGTTACGTCTGGAAAGATTAGGGTAGGATAATCTAGACTTTTGTACTATACATGGCTATCCGCGAATTTCTGCGGTCTACTGTGCTATAGAATATTCTGCTTGGCTCTACGAAGGCCATCAATAGCGGTCGCGGCACGTTATGTCGAGTTAGTGTACGTGTGGTTAGGTTAGGTTAGGCCGGGTTGGGTTAGGCTACCTACGGCATTTGTGCCATTAACTGCAATGAGGCGGATTTCTGCGCCATACTGTGCTCTGGTACATACTTCTTGCCTCTATGGAGGCGAGCAGCGGTGGCCTCGTCACGTTAGGTTCTGTTAGGATACGCTTGGACATGACACGCTTGGCTAGGTGCGGATACGCTCCATTGACTTTTATGCCTTACACTGCTATTCGGGTACTTCTGTGACCTACTGTGTTCTACTACATTCTGCTTTGCTACGGAGAGGCCAGGAGCAGCGGTAACGGCACGCTCTGTTGAGTTACCCTGCGCTTGGTTAGGTTAGGATATCTCCGACTTTTGTGCTCATCACTTCAGTGCGGCGGATTTCTGCGCATTACAGTGGTCTAGTACATTCTGCTTGTCACTGTGGTTGGCAGCAATAGTGATCTCGTCATGTTAAGTTGAGTTAGGCTATGTTTGGATATGTAACGTTTGTCTGGGTTATTGTAGGCTACTCTGACTTATGTGCTGTACAACGCTATTCGGTTGACCTCTGCTCCCTATTGTGCTCTAATATGCTCTGCATTTCGCTCGATAGGCCTGCAATATTGGTCTCGCCACGTTATGTTGAGTTGCACTACATTAGGGTATGTTAAGTTAGGTCAAGTTGGGTCAGGATACGTTTAAACTTTGTGGCATACACTGCAATGCTGTAGATTTCTGCTCTCTACTGTGCTTTAACATGCTCTGCTTTGAGCTGGGTGCCAGCAATAGCGGTCTCGGCGCGTTTGGCTGTGTTAGGCTACATATGGTTATTTTACGTTTGGTAAGGGTAGGATACGAGGGCTTTGAGTTTAGTGCTATACACTACCATTCGGGGGATTTCTGCGCTCTTCATTGCTCTAATATGCACTGCTTGGCTTTGTGGGGACAGCAACACTAGTCTCGGCGCCTTACGTTGTGTCAGGTTACGCTTGGTTATGTTACGTTTGGTTAGGTTAGGATAGGATAACTTAGACTCTTGTGCTATACTATGCTTTCGGCGGATTTCCATGCCCTACGTTGCTCTCATATTCTCTGCTCCCCTCTGTGGGGCCAGTAATAGTGGTCTCGACCCGTTATGTTTTGTAGGCTAAGATTTGCTACATTACGTTAGTTTAGGTTGGGCACTGAAAGATGAGGCTTTCGCGGTATACACTGGTATTCGGTCGATTCTTACGCTCTACTGTGCTCTACTATATTCTGCTTGGCCGCTGGGAGTCCAGCAGTAGGTGGCGGCACGATATGATGAGCTGCGTATATGTGCCTACGCAGAGATCCATAGATTATGAGCGTATAGCACAAAAGTCAAAGCTACCCCATCCTAACCTAACCAAACGTAACATAATCGAACGTAACCGAACAAAAACTAACGTGCCGAGGACACTACTGCTGGCCTCCCTAGAGACAAGCAGAATATACTATAGAACGGTAGAGCGTCGAAATCCGCCGCATTGCTGTGTATAGCAAGAGAGTCAAAGATATCCTATCCTTACATGAACTAACCTAAACTAACCAAACGTAGCGTAACTGAACGTTACGTGGCGAGACCATTATTCCTGGCTTCCCCCCATCCAATCAGGACATACTGAAGCGCAGTGGGGTGCAAAAATCCACCGAACAACAGTGTATAGCGCAATAATCAAAGCTATACTCTCCTATCCAAGCCAAACGTATCAAAACCGGATGTAACCTAACTCATCCCAACGTCCCGAGACCACTATTTCTGCCCTCCCTAGAGCCAAGCAGAACGTATTAAGGGAGAGTGGTGCGCACAAACGCATAGAATCGCTGTGAATAGCACAATAGTGGAAGCTACCGTGTCCTAACGTAACCATACGTAACATAACCGACCGTAGCGTAACTCGTCCTAACGTGCCAAAACCACTATTGCTTGCCCCACAGAGCCATGCAGAATATGTTAGTGCAGAGCAGAGCGCAGTAATACACAGCATTACATTGTACAGCACAATGTGGAGGGTGCCCTAGCCTAACGTGTCCTATCCCAGCCTAACCGAACGAAGCCTAACACAAGCTAACGTGCAGATACCACTATTAATGGCCTCCACATAAACGAGCTTAGTAGAGCGGAGCAACGCAAAGCGCAGAAATCCGCCGGATATAATTGTATAGCACAAAAGTCAACGCTAACCTACCCTGACCTGGCCGAACGAAGCATAACCCATAGAAGCCTAACCCAACATAAAGTGACGAGACTTCTATAGCTGGCCTCCTCAGAGGTAAGCAGAGCATATTAGAGAAATGTAAAGCGCAGAATTGCGGCGAATATCAGTATATAGCGAAAGAAGCAAATCTACCATATCCTAACCAAACCAAACGTAACATTTCGAAACGTAATATAACTCATCCTAACGTGCTGAGACTTCTATTGCTGCAACCCCAGAGACAAGCAGAACATACTAGGGCACAGTACAGCACTGAAATCCGCCGAATATAAGTGCAGAGCACAAAGGTGAGTGACATCCTAACCGAACATAGCATAATCGGTACTAGCCCAAAGTAACATAGCCCAAATAACGTGCCGCGGCCACGATTGATGCCCCCCGGAGCCAATCAGAACATACATTGGATAGCAGGACGCTGAAATCCATAGAATCGTAGTGTATATTAGAAAAGTCTAAGCTACACACGAACAACCCAAACCAAAAGTGCCAAACCAGACGGAGCCTAACGCAACGTAACGTGCTGCAACATCTTTTGCTGGACTCTCCGGTGTCAAGCTTAATATAGTAGAGCACAATATAACGTAGAGATCCACCTAACATCAGTGTATACCACGAAAGGCAAACCTATTCTAACCTAACCCAAACTAACGTAACCTAACCGAACGTAACCTAACTGAAACTATCGTGCCTAGATCACTATTGCTAGCATCCCCAGAGTCAAGCAGAGTACATTAGAGCAACGAAGAGCGCAGAAATCCGCAGAATAGCAGTGTGTAGCGCAAGAGTCAAAGATATCCTATCCTAACATAACATAACCTAGCCTAAACAAGAGCAGAATGACTAAACGTGACGAGCAGAGGCCTCTAGTGCAAGACATCCCAGAGCCAAGCAGAACATATTGGTGAAGAGCAGAGCGCAGAAACCTCCGGATACCAGTGTATAACACAAAAGTCAATGCCACCGAATAGCGGTATAGAGCACAAAATCCAAAGCTATCCTATCCTAATCTATGCAAGCATGACATGAGCGGACGTTACGAAACCAAGCCAGACGTGCCACGACCTCTACTGCTGGCACCACGAGAGCTAAGCAGAGTGTAGCAGACCAGTGTAGAATGCAGAAATCTTCCAAATAGCAGTTTATAGCACATAAGTCAAATATATCCCAGCCAAACATAACCGAACCGAACCTAACCAAACGTAATATAACAGAACCTAACATGCCGAGAGCACTACCCCTGCCGTCCACAGAGACTAGCAGAGCGCGGCGGCGCACAGGAGAGCGCAGTAGTCCATGGGATAGCAGTGTGTAGCGCAAAAGTCAAAGCTATCGTAACCTAACACTTCGTAGCCTAACATATCCAAGCGTAATATAACTAAACGTGACGCTTGGCGACTACAACTGCAGCCCTCCGGAGTATCTAGCAGGGTATAGTGTAGCAACGAAGAGCGCAGGTATGCACTAAGTTGCTGTGTAAAGCCAAGGCTTCCCTGTCCTAACGTGACCAGTCGTAACATAACCTAACGCAACATAACCTACACTAAAGAGCTGAGAACCATACCGCTGGCATGCGCATAGCCAGGCAGAATATACTAGAGCACAGCAGAGCGCAGACGTCCGCCGAATAGAAGGGTAGAGCGCAAAAGTCAAAGCCACAATAACCAAACTTAACCAAACCTGACCTACACAAACGTTCCATATCTCAACCAAAACTGCCACGACTGCTATTGCTGGCCTCCCCTGGGACAAGCAGGTGGCAGTAAAGCAACGCAGTGCACCCTCCTCGACCGGAAAGCGGTGTATAGCACGAGGGTCAAAGCTGTACTGACCAAACATATCTGAACCTAGGCATATCACGCGCAACCTAACTCAAGCTTGCGTGCCGAAACCACCATTTCTGGCCTACCTAGAGCCAAGCAAAACATACTAGAGGACGGTAGAGAGCAGGAATTCAACCCATATCAGTGTACAGCGAAAACGACAATGCTGTCCATTCCTAACCTAACCAAACTTAAAGTTACCAAACATAGCGCAACCCGTCCTAACGTGCCGAGGCCTATATCGCAGCCCCCCTGGGAGCCAAGCAAAACATATTAGAGGAGAGTAGAGCGCAGAAGTCCATAGAATCTGATTGCACAGACAATACTAGAAGATACACTATCCTAACATAGCCAAACGTTACATACCCGAACGTAGATTAACTCATACGGACGCACAGAGACCACACTAGCTTGCCTCCACAGAGACAATCAGAACATACTAGAGCACAGTAGAGCGTAGTAGTAGACCGAAAAGCAGTCTACAACACGAAAGTCAAAGCAACCAAAGCCTAACCCAAAGTAACATAACCTCACCAACCCTAGCCTAACTCAAGCTAACGGGCCGAGAACACTATTACTGGCCTCCCCAATGTCGAACAGAGTGCAGTAGAGCAATGTAGATCGTAGACATTCCCCGAATAGCGGTGTACATCACAAAGGTCAAACCTATCCTATCCTAACCTCAACAACCGTAACTCTACCAAACGTAGCCTGACACAACCTATCATGCCATGGCCACATCTGCTGGCTTCCCCAGAATCGAGCAGAGAATAGTAGAGAGCCGTAGAGCGCAGAATGCCAGCAAATAGCAATGTATGCCACAAAAATCAAAGATTTCCTGACTCAGCAACACATAAACTGACCTAAGCAAACGTATTCTAACTAAACCTACGTGCCGCGAGCACTATTGCCGCGTACCACAGTGACAGGCAGTATATGATAGAGCACAGTAGAGCGCAGAAGTCCATAGAATATCAGTGTTGTGCACATGTCAGGGCTACCCTAACCGAACCCAACGTAACCTAACGTAACTAACCGTAATCTAACTCATCATAACGTGCCGCGACCATTATTGACGTTCTCCACGGAGCCAAGGAGAGCATAATAGAAGAGAGCGGACGGCTGAAATCCGTAGAATCGCGGTGTATGGGAGAACAGTCGAAACGATCCAAACCTCACAAAAGCTAATATAACAAAGCGAAACGTATCCTATCTCAACGTAACCTGCCGAGACAACTATTGCTGGCCTCCCTGTCGCCAAGCAGGGCACATTACAGGAGAGTAGAGCGCAGGTTTCCACAGAATCTGAGCGTATAGCACGAAGGTCAAAGATACCCAGACCTAACACAAACAAATTTTGACCAACAGAACGAAGCATAACACAACCTGACATGCAGCGGCCACTGTTTCTGGACAGAGCAGAGTAGAGCACAGCGGAGCGCGGAAGTCCATCGAATGGCCGTGTATGGCGCAAAAGTCAAATGTATCCTGACCAAAAATAACCTAACCTAACCTAACCAAACGTAATTTAACGCAACCTAATATGCCGCTACAATTACTGGTGGCGCCCCAGGGACAAGCAGATCATACCAGAGCACAGTAGAGCGCACAAGTCCACCGTAATCCAGTGTACTGCACAGAAGTCAAAGATATTCTGGACTAGCTTTGGTAAACCAACAAAACGAAACGAAACCTTACCCAACGTATCGCACCGCGGCCACTACTTCTGGACTTCCCAGAGCCCAGCAGAATATACTAGGGCACAGTAGGGCGAACAAATCCAAAGCATAAGACAGTGTACCACAAAAGTCAAAGCTATCCAGTCCTTACCCAAGGCATAGCAACCTAACCAGGCGTAGCGAAGCTGAACATAACGTGCCGAGGCCGCTATTGCTGGCCTCCTCACAGCCAAGCAGAGCGTATTAGAGCACAGTAGGGAGCAGAAATCTGCCGCATCGCAGTAAAAAACACAAAAGTCAAGGATATTCTAACCCAACCTGACCTAACCTAACCTTGGCGAACGTAACGTAACTCAACGTAGCGTGCCCATACCACTATTGCTGGCCCTCCCAGAGACAAGCTGAACATATTAGAGGACAGTAGAGAGCCGAAATCCATAGAATCACAGGGTATAGGCGAGAAGTAAAACATAACCCAAGCAAACGTAGCCTAACCAAACGTAGCCCATCACAACCTAACATGCGGAGACCACTATTACTGTTCTCTCCAGGGTTGTGGAGAGTACAGTTGAGCAATGCAGTGCGCAGATGTCCACACCATAGCAGCGTATAGAGCTAAAGTCAAAGAAAACCTATCCTAACCAAGCCAATCGTGACATACCCAAACGTAACCTAACTCAATCTAACATGCCACGACAACTATTACTGGCCACCCTAGAAACGAGCAGAACATACTAGGGGATAGTAGAGCGCAGAAACCTACCCCATTGCAGTAAATAGCACAAAAGTCGGAGATACCCTAACCATACCTGACATAACGTAACCCAGTCTGGCATAGCGTAGCTCAATGCATCGTCCAGCGACCACTGCTCCTCGCCTCCCCAGAGCCAAGCAGAATGTAGTAGAGCGCAGAAGATCACAGAAATACACCGAATAAAGTGTAAGCTTCAAAGTAGGTGATATACTAGCCAAACGTAGCCTAGCCTAACCTGACATGACCAAACGTAATATAACACAACCTACCGTGCCTCGGCCGCTATTGTTCGCCTCCAGCGGTTGAGCTGAGTATAGTGGAGCAATGTAGAGCGCAGAAATCCACCGAAAAACAGTGAATAGCGCAAAAGCCGTAGATATCCTAACCTAACCAAACATATCCAATACTAACATAACGCAGCATAGCTCCAAATATCGTGATGCGACCACTTCTCCTGACCGCCCTAGAACAAAGTAGGACGTATTAGAGCACAGACGATCACAGAAATCCTCCGAAAAGCAGAGTACAGCACGAAAGTCAGATCTAACCTGACCAAACATTGCCTAACATGACATAACATGTCGTAACATAACTGAGCCCTGCGTGCCACGGCCACTATTGCTCGCCTCCCCAGAGTCGAGCAGCGTATAGAAGATCAATGTAGAGCGCAGAAATCCATCGGTTAGCAGTGAATGACGCAAAAGTCTCAACTACTTCCTCCTAACATAACCAACCTTGTCGTATGCTAGCTTAGCCTAACTAAACCTAACGCGCCGAGGCCACAATTGCTGGCCTACGAACAGTCAAGCAGAATATACCGAAGCACAGCAGGGCACAGAAATCCACCGCATTCAAGTGTAGAGCATAAAAGTCAAACACATCCTGACATAACATGACCATACGCAACCTAACCTACGGCAGCATAACGAAACAGGGCGTGCCGCGACCACTGCTGCCGGACTCCACAGAGCCAAGCGGAATACAGTATAGTACAGTAGATCATATGAAACCACCGGAAAATAGTGTATAGCACGAATGTCGTAGCCACCATTGCCAAACGTAACCTAGCATAACCTAATCAAACCTAGCCTAACTCAACATAACGTGCCACGAATATTGCTGCCCTTCTCAGGGCTAAGCAGAATATAGTAGAGAACTGTCGGGTGCAGAAATTCCCCGAACAGCAGTGTATAGCAGGAAAGTCAAAGATAACCTTAGCGAGCTAGACATATCCTAATCTAACAAAACGAAACAGAACTCAATCTAACGTGCCGAGTGCAATCTGGCTGTCCTCAACAGAGCCAAGCAGAATATAATAGAGCACAGTAGATCACAGAAGTCCGCCCAATAGCAGAGCAAAGCTCAGGAGTCTATGCAGCCCATCCTAACCTAGCCAACGTGACATTTCCAAGCGTAACGTAGCTCATTCCAACTTGACGAGACCACAAATGCTTGCCTCCACAGGTTCAAGAAGAGTGGTGAGAAGATCAGTATAGCGCAGAAATCAACCGTATTACATTGAATAGCACAAAATCCGTAGATATCTTATCATAACCTGACCTAACCTAATCTAACCAAACGTAGCATCACCCAACAAAGCGAGCAGCGACCACCGCTCGTGGTCTCCCAATAGCCATGCAGAACATAGTAGAGCAAAGTAGATCACAGGGATACAACGAACAACAGGCTACAGCACGAAAGACAATGCTACACTAACCAAATATTCCCTAACCTGTCCTAAGCTAACGTAGCCTAACGAAGACTAACGTGTCGCGACCGCAATTGCTCGCCTTCATAGAGTGGAGCAGAGTATAGTAGAGCAATGTAGAGCGCAGAAATCCATCAACTCGAAGTGTGTATTATAAAAGTCGAGGATGCCCTCATCTAATCAGGCCTAACCTAACCAGATGAAACGTAGAATAACTGAATATAGCGTGCCGCGACCACTGCTGCTGGCATCCCCAGGGCCAAGGGGAATACAGTATAGCTCAGTAGATCACAGATATCCACCGAATAACAGTGAATAGTGCATAGCAGAGGAGTCAGTGACATAAGGACCTAATCCAAGCTAACATAACATAACCAAGAGTAGCATACCTCAATGGATCGTGCCGCAGCCACTACTGCAGGCCTCCCCAGGGCCAGCCAGAATGTAGCAGAGCGCAGACGTGCGCAGAAATCCACCGAACAACAGTTTGCAACACGAAAGTCAAAGCTACGCTTACCGAACTTGTACGAACCTAAACCGACCAAACGTAACCTAGCTCAACCTAGCGTGCCGAGACCAATATTGCAGGCTTTCTCAGGGCTTAGCATGATATAGTACGGCACAGAACAGCGCAGGAATATACCAAATTGCAGTGTATAGCACGAAAGTCAAGGTTAACCTGGCCGAGCTTAACCTAACCTCAAGTAACCGAACGTAAACTATCGTAATCTAACGTGCCGAGACTAAAATTGCTGGCTTCCACAGACCCAAGCAGGAAATGTTACAACACAGTAGAGGGCAGATATCCGCCGAATAGCAGTGTACAACACGAAAGTCAAAGCTGCGACATTATAACATAGACAAACTTAACGAAACGGAGCTTAACTTTTCTCAACCTAACGTGCCTCGACCACAATTACTGGCATCGCCAGAGTCGAGCCGACCTTAGTAATGGGGAGGTCCTCTCAGGAATCCATAGAATCGCGGTGTGTATTACAAAAGTCGAAGCTGCCCTATCCTAACCTAATTAAACGTAAACAACCGGACGTAACCGAACTCAACCTTACGTTCCGAAGACACGCTTGCTGGCCTCCATAGAGCCAAGCAGAACGTACTAGAGCACAGTCGAGCTCAGAAATCCAGCGATTTCTGGTAGGCCCACTGTCCTAATCTTACCAACCGTGACATAACCGAACGTAACATATTTCTGCCTTACGTTGCGCGACCACTACTGCTGTCCTCCCCACAGTGGGGCAGAACATGTCAGAGGATAATATCGCTCAGAAATCGAGGGATTCGCATCGTGTATCAGAGAAGTCGACGCTATACGTACATAACCCAAACTAACATCACCTAGCCAAACATAGTCTATCACAACATAACATGGCGCGACCACTATTGTTGGCCATCCAAGGGACATGAAGAATATTGTAGAGCACAGTAGAGCGCAGAAACCCACCGAATAACGTAGTATAAGGCGACCACCATTGCTGGCATCCGCAGGGCCATGAAGAACATAGTGGAGCACAGTAGAGCGCAGAAACCCACCGAATAACATCGTATAACACGAAAGGCGAAACTACCCTAACCTAACATGGCCTAACATGTCATAACAAAACGTAACAGAAATCAATATATCGTGCCGAGAGCACTATTACTGGCATCCTCAGAAGCAAGCAGAAAATATGAGAACACAGTAGAGAGCAGATATCCTACGAATGGCTGTGTACACCACGAAAGTCGAAGCTCTCATATCCTAACCCGACCAAATGTACCGTAGCCTAGCGTAGCATACCTCAAGCTAATATGCCGAGACCGATATTGCTACCATCCCCAGAGGCAAGCAGAACATATGGGAGGGAGGAGTGCGCAGATGTTCATAGAATAGCAGTGTATGGCACAAAAGTCGGAGTTACTCTGTCCTAACGTTACCAAACGTAACATAACCGAACGAAGCCTAACTAGGCCTATCGCGACGAGGACAGTATTGCTCGCTACCACATAGCCAAGCAGAATGTACTAGAGCAGAGTAGAGCTCAGAAATCCACTGCATTGCGGTGTACTTTACAAAAGTCGAAGCTACCCTATCATGACCCAACCAAACTTAACGCAACCAAACGGAACATAACTCAATCCAACGTGACGCGACCGATATTTCTGGCCTCCACAGAGTCGAGTAGGGTATAGTAGAGTACAATAGAGCGCAGAAATACGCTGAATAGCAGTGGATGGCGCGCAGTACAAAGCTATCACGTCCTAACATAACCAAACGGAACGCAACCCAACATAAAGTAGCTCTACCTAACGAACCGAGACGAATATTACTAATCCCACAAGACCGAAGCAGAAAATATTATAGGCGAGTAGGGCGCAGAAGTCCATAGAATCCCACTGTACGGCTCAAAAGTGAAAGCCACCTCATCATAAGCTAACCAGACGTAACACAGATGAACGTAACACATCAAAACCTAACTTGCCGAGACCACTAATCCTGGCCCCTCATAGCCAAGCAGAATATACTTGAGCGCCGTAGAGCGCAGAAATCCAACGAATTGAGGCGTACAGCACAAAAGTGAAAGGTATACTAACCTGACCTGACCAAACAGAAGCAAGCCAAACGTAGCATAACTCAACGTAGCGTTCCACAACCACTCCTGCTGGCCTCCCCAGAGACTAGCAGAATATGGCAGAGCACAGAAGATCGCGGAAATCCACCGAATAACTGTGTATAGCACGAAAGTCAATGGCAACAAACTAAACTCAACATAGCATAACCTAGCCGAACGTAACATTAATCAATCTAGCATGACGAGACCAACATTGCTGGCCGCAAGAGATCCAAGGAGGACATACTAGATCACGGTAGAGCGCAGAAGCCCTCCGAAATGCAGTGAATAGCACAAAATTCATATACATTTTATCATAACCAAACCAACCGTAACATAACCAAACGTGTCCTAAACAAACCTAACATGCCGCAGTCACCCTTCCTGGCCTCACAGAGCCAAAACGAACATGTTATACGGGAGTGGAGCACAGAGATTCATAAAATCTCAGCGCAAAGCAGAAAAGTCAAAGCTAATCATACCTAACCCCAGATAACACAACCTTCCCGAATGTTGCCAAACACAAAGTACCGTGCCGAGAACACTGTTTCTGGTCTCCCCATGTCAGAGCAGAAAACAGTAGAGCCTAGTAAAGCGCAGAAATCCACCGAATAACCGTGCACTGGAAAGTCAAAGCCATCCTTATCAAACTTAGCCTAATCGTACCTAACCAAACGTAACCTAACTCAACCAAACGTGAGGAGACCAGTATTGTTGCCACCCCCACAGCCAGGCAGAACATATTAAAGCACACAAGACCGTAGGAATACATCGAATAGCATTGCATTGCACAAAAGTCAATGCTACCCTGTCCTAACCTAACCAAACGTAACATGAACGAACGTAACCAATGTTAACCTATCGTGCCGAGGCTTCCATTGCAGCCCTCCCTTGAGCCAAGCAGAACATATTAGAGGTGAGCGTAGCTCAAACGTGCATAGAATCGCTGTGTATAGGACAAAAGGCAAAGATATCCTGCCCTAACATAGCCAAACGCAACACAACCAAACGTAACATATCACAAGTAAACGTGCCGAGACCACTATTGCTGACCTGCCAGGATCCAAGCGGAACATACTAGTGCAGAGTAGGGGGTAGAAATCCACCGTACAGCAGCGTATAGGAGAAATGTCGGAGCAATCCTATCCTAACCTAATCAACAGTAACATAACAAAACGTAACCGCGACCATTACTGCTGTACTCCCCATAGCCGAGGAGAGCATGCTAAAGGAAAGTAGGGCGCAGAAATCCATAGAATCGCACTATATAGCTCAAAGGACGATGCTATGCCATCCTGAAGTGACCAATCGTAACACAAACGAACGTAGCATA
>NW_016918892.1:18532-19418 GCF_001483705.2 Eufriesea mexicana
AGCAGCAGTGTACGGCATGAAAGTCAGCGCAACCTTATCCTAACCTGACCAAACGTAACATAACCCAAAGTAACCTAACCCAACTAACGCGCCATGGTCACTATTGCTGGGCTCCACAGAGCCAAACAGAATGCACTTCAGTACAGTAGAGCGCAGGAATCAGCCTCACTGCACGGTATAGCACAAAAGCCACAGATACCATAACCTAACATGGCCTAACCTAAACTAACCTCACGTTGCCTAACACAGCATAAAGTGCTGAGGCCGCTATTGCACTCCCCATACCAAGCAGAGTATACTAGAGCGCAGTAGAGCGCAAAAATCTACAGAATAACAGTGCATACCTCAAATGTCAGAGGCATCCTAACCAAACCTGACGTTACCTATCCTAGCCAAGCGTGATCCGACCCTAACTAAAGTGCCACGACCAATATTGCTGGTATCCGCAGTGCCGTGCAGAGTATGGCAGAGCATAGCAGAACGCAGGAATCCATCGAATTGCAGCGTACAGCGGAAGGGTCAAAGCTATCATATCATAACCTATCCAAAAGTAACGTAGCCGAGCGTAACATGACCGAACCGAATGTGCCGGAATAATTATTGCTAGCCTCGGCAGAGCCAAGCAGACTACACTAGAGCATAGTAGAGCCCTGAATTCCACCGAATAACAGTGTATAGCTCGAAAGCCGGAGCAACTCTAACCGCACATAGACCAACCGGACCAATCAAAGCGCAAACTGGCGCAGCATAACGTGCCGGGGCCATTGCTTCTGGCGCCCCAGAGAAAAGCAGTATATAGTGCAGCACAGTAGATCGCAGACCTCCGCCACAAGATAGTGTATAGCACGAAAGTCAATGCCAACCTATCCAAACATAATCAAACCTA
>NW_016918893.1:0-6229 GCF_001483705.2 Eufriesea mexicana
ACCTCAATTGCTGCCCTCCTCAGAGCCATGGAGACCATGTTAGAGGAGAGTAGAGCGCAGAAGTCCATAGAATTGCAGAGCATGATACAAAAGCCGAAGCTGCACTATCTTAACATAGAAAAACGTAACATAACGGAACGTATCATAACTAAACCTAACGAGCCGAGGCCACGCTTGCTTGCCACACCAGCGCGAAGCTGAATTTACTGGAGCACAGCTCAGCGCAGTTATCCACAGCATTGCAGTGTGTAGCACAGAAGTCAAATATACCCTATCGTTAGTTGTCCTAACCTGGCCAAGCCAATCGAAAATTAACAGAAAATAGCGCGCCGAGAATAATATTGCTGGTGTCCACTGAGACAAGCACTGCATATTAGATCAATGTAGAGCGCCGAGATCCGCCAAGTAGCGGTGTATGGCATAAAAGTCAAAGCTGCCCTATTCTAACATCGCGTAACGTAACATAATTGAACGTGAGACGTCTCAAACGAGGTACCGAGACTACCGTTTCTGACCTCCCCAGAGCCAAGCAGAAGACTCTAGAGCACAGCAGAGCGCAGAAGTCTACAGAACACCAGTCTGTGCCACGAAAGTCAAAGCAATCAAGACATAACCTAAGTAAGCATAACATAGACAAGCGTAGGATAACTCAGACTATCGTGCCGAGAACACTATCACTGGACTCCCCAGAGACGAACAGAGTACAGTAGGGCAATGTAGAGCGTAGAAACCCTCTGCACGCCGGTGTATAGCACAAAAGTCAAAGGTACCCTAACCTAACCAAAGCTAGCATGTCCTAACGGAACGTAACCTAACGCAGCCCAACGCGCCACAGCCACTATTTCAAGCATTCCCAGAAGAAATCAGGGGACACTAAATCACAGTATGTCGCAGAAATCCGCCGAATAGCATTGCATGGCACAAAAGTCAAAGATATCCTATTCCAACCTAACCAAACGTAACACACCCGAACGCAGTCTAACTGAACCTAACGCATCGAGACCACCGTTGCTGGTCTCCCCAGCTCTAATCACAGCATATCAGAAGACAGTAGAGCGCAGAAGTTCACCGAATAGCAGAGTATATCGCAAAACTCAAGGCTACCCTATCCTAACCTAACCAAACGTAACATAAGCGGTCGTAACGTGCCCCACCCTACCCTGCCACGAACGCTATTGCTCTCCACCCCGGAGCCAAGGAGAACATACTAGAGCACAGTACAAAACAGAAGTCCAACGTACTGCAGTGTATTGCACAACAGTCAAAGCTACCCTATCCTCGCCTGGACGAACGTAGCGTAATCATACATAGCATAACTGTTCCTAACGTGCGACATATCTACTGCTGCCCTCCACAGAGCCAAGCAGGGTATACTAGAACACAGTAGAGCGCAGAAGTCCACAGGACAGCAGTGTATGGCAGAAAAGTCTATGCTATCATATCCTAAGCTGTCCAAACGTGACATAACTGAACGTTACCTAACTCAACTTATCGCGCTGCGACTGCCATTGCTGGCCTCGCGAGAGCCATGCAGAGTATAGCAGAACACCGTGGAACGCCGGAATCCAGCGAACTGGACCGTATGGAAGAAAAGTCAAGGCTATCCCAACCAAACCTAGCCAAGCCTATCCTAACCAAACAGAACGTAGTACTACCCAACTTCGCGCCACCGCTGTTCCTGGCGTCCACAGACACAAACAGACTGTGATAGCGAACAGCAGGGCGCGCAGTTCCATAGCATATCAGTGTGCAGCACCGCAGTTGAAGCTACCCTAACCTAACGCAACGTAACCAAACCTAGCTGAAAGTATTCTAGCTCAAACTAAATTGCCGCTACCACCATTGCTGGCCTCCAGAGAGTAGAGCAGAGTATAGTAGAGCAATGTAGAGCGCGGAAGTCTACCGAAGAGCAGTGTATAGCAAGAAAGCCAAATGCATCGAAACATAACCAAAGCAAACACATCCTACTCAAGCGTAGCCTAATTCAACCTAACGTGTCGGAACCACTATTAATGGCTTCCCCAGTGTGTAGCCAGTTATAGTGGAGCATTGTGGAACGTGTAAATTCAACGAATTGCAGCCCATGGCACAAGAGTCAAAGCTATCCTTGCTTTACCCAAACAAACGTAACATAACTGAAACTAACATGCCTAGACCTCTGTTCTTGGCATCCCCAGAGCCAAGCAGGGTATACTAGAGCGCAGCAGAGCTCAGAAATCCACCGAATAGCAATGTCCAGCACAAAAGTCAAAGCTATCCTATCCTAAGATAGCCAAACGTAACTTAACATAACGTAACGTGTGGCGACCACTGTCCCTGGCCTCCGCGGGAACAAGCAGATGCTAGTAGAGCAATGCACAGCGCGGATATCTACCGTACAGCAGTGTGAAGCACAGGAGTCTGAGCTGCCCCTGCCAAACCCGGCGTAATCTAACCCAACCAAACGTAATCTAACAAAAGCTATCGTGCCGCGACCGCAATTGCTGGAGACCACAGAGTCGAGTGGAGCATAGTGCATCAACGAAAAGCCTAGGAGACAACCGAATAGCAGCCTATAGCACAAAAGTCGAAGCTACCCTATCTAAACCAACCAAAGGTAACGTAACCAAACGCAACATAACTTAACCTAATCTCCGGAGACCACTATTACTGGCCTCCCCAGAGCCAAGCAGAATATACTAGAGCACTGTAGGGAGAAGGAAGCCACCAAACAGCTATGTATAGCACAAAAGTAAAAGATATCCTGACCTAACCAGACGTAACCTGAACTAACCAAACGTAGAATAACTGAACCTAACGTGCCGCGACCACTACTGCTGGCTTCCCCAGAGGCAAGCAGGATATGGTAGAGCACAGTAGGGCACAGAAGTCTATAGAATATCAGTGTACGCCACGGAAGCCAAATCTATCCAATCCTAACCCAAGCTAATGTAACGTAGCCAAACGTAGCCTGATTCAACCTATCGTGAGACGGCCGCCATTTCTGGCCTCCCCTGAGTTGTGTAGAGTATACAAGAGCAACGAAGAGCGCAGAAACAATCAGAATAGCAGTGTAAAGCACAAAAGTCGTAGCTAACATTTCCGAACCAAAGTATACGCAACAAGACCAAACGCAACATAACTCGGGCCAACGTGCCGAGTCCAATACTGCTGGCATACCCATAACTTAGCAGAATATACCAGAGCACAGCGGAGAGCAGAAATACACCGAATAGTAGTGTATACCGGAAAAGTCAAAGCTATCCTAGCCTAACCCAGAACAACACGACCTAGCCAACCGTAGCCTAACTGAAACTGACGTTCCGAGCTCACTGTTGCTATCGACCCCAGTGTCGAGCAGATATTAGTAGAGCACAGTGGAGCACAGAAGTCTTCAGAATATCAGTTTTGTTCACGTGTTTCAATGCTATCCCAAACCAACCAAACCAAACATAACCTAACAAAACGTAATCTAACTCCACCTAGCGTGCCGCGACCAGTATTGCTCGCCTCCACAGCGCCAAGCAGATCATAATAGAGGAATTTTGTGCGCAGGAATCCATAGAATCGCTGCGTATAGCAGAAAATTCAAAGCAACACAAGCCTAACAAAAGCTAACTTAACATAACCAAACGTACCCTATTTCAAGCTATCCTGCCGAGGCCACCATTACAGGCTTCCCCAGAGACAAGCAGGGCACACTAGGGCACAGGAGAGAGCAGAAATCAGCCGATTATACGTGTATAACACAAAAGTCAAGGACATACTGGCCAAATATAGCCTAACCAAACCAAACCAAACGTAACCTCTCTCAATCAAACATGCCACGACCGCTATTGCTGGCCTCCTGCGATTCAAGCAGATGCGAATGGAGCAGTGCAGCGCACAGACATCTACCACATAGCAGTGTATAGCACAAAAGTCCAGGCCGTTCTAATCTAACCTATCCAAACGTAACGCGACTAATCGCGTTCTAACGTAACCCAACGTGCCACGACCACCTTTGCTGGCCTATGCAGAGCGAAGCAGAAGATAGTGGAGCACACTAGAGCGTAGATATCCACCGAAATGCAGTGTATAGCACAAAAGTCGAAGCCATCCTGAACCAAACGTAACCTAACCTAACATAACAAAACGTAACCTAACTCAACCTATCGCGCCGCGACCGTTATTGCTGGCATTACCAGAGCAAGGCAGAACATACTAGCTCACAGTAGAGCGCAGAAATCCACCGAGTTGCAGTGTACAAAACAAAAGTCAAAGTTACCTTTTCCTAACTTAACCAAACGTGACGTAACCAAGCCTAACCTAACTCAAACTAACGTGCCTACACCACGTTTGCTAACCTCTCCGGAGCCAGCAGAGTATACTAGATCACAGTAAACAGCAGAAATCGGCCGCATTGCAGTGCAGAGCAGAAAGGAAGAAGATATCCTACCAAACCCGACCAAACATAACCAAGCCAAACGTAGTTAACCCCAGCCTAACGTGCCTAGCGCACTATTGCTGGCACCTCCACCGCCAATCAGGGCATATTATGGGAGAGTAGAACGCAGAGATCCATAGAACGGCAGTGTATGATGCGAAAGTCAAAGGCATCCAAACCAAATGGAAACAGACATAACATGTCCAAACGAAACCTAACTCAACGTAACCAGCCGCGGCTAACATTTCTGGCACTCCCTGCGTGAAGCAGGGAATATTAGGTCGCAGTAGGGAGCAGAAATTCACCGAATAGCAGTGTACCGCGCAAAATTCAAAGCTACCGCCCCCCAACCCAACCAAACTTAACATAAGCAGACGTAACGTAACCCAACATGACGTGCTACGAAAGACAATGCTGGCCTCAAGAGAGCTAAGCAGAATAAAGCGGAGCTATGCGGTGCAGTGATATCGCCCGATTAGCAGTGTATAGAAAAAAGTAGAAGATATCCTAACATATTCTGGCCTAACCTAACCTTATCGAACGTAACCAACCACATCCTATCGCGACTAACCATCGATTTCTGGCCTCTCCACAGCCATGCAGTGCATACTAGAGGAGAGTAGAGCGCGGAAGTGCATAGAGTGGCAGTGTATAGCACGAAAGTCAAAGATATCCCAACCTAACCTAAACAAACCCAGTCTAACCAAACGTAACCTACCTCAACATAGCGCGCCGCGGCCACCATTTCTGGCATTCCCGGATCAAAGCAGGGAATATTAGATCCATGTAGAGCGCAGGAGTCCAGCGAATAGCAGTGTATACCACAGAAGCCAAAGCCATCCTAACCAAACCTGGCCAAACCTAAGTAAGACAAACATAGAATAACTAAACCTAACAGGTTGAAACCATTATTGATGGCCTCCGCAGAGCCAAGCAGAAGGTATTAGAGCAAAGTAAAACGCAGAAATCCGCCGAATGGCAGTGTATAGCACAAAAGTCAAAGCAGTCCTAACCAAACCTTACATAACATAACCTAACCGATCGTAACCTGGATCAACCTAACGAGACGCGGCCTCTACTGCTGGACTCCAGATGGTCGAGCAGGGTATAGTAGAGCGGCCTAGAGCACACAAATCCACCGATTGGCTGTGTACAGCACGAAAGTCGAAGCTACCCACTAACAACCTAGCCAATCGTAACATAAACAAACGTTACATAGCAGTAGGTAAGAGACCGAGAGCACTGCTGCTGCCCTCCCTAAGCCAAGCAGAGCATATTAGAGCACGGCATAGTGCAGAAGCCCACGGAATAGCAGTGTATAGCACAAAAGTCAGCGCTACCCAATTCAAACCTCGCCAAACCTTCCCCAGTCAAACTTGCCGCGACCACTATTCCTGGCGTCGCCAGAGACAAGAAGAGTGTGACAGCGCACAGTAGAGCGCAGAAGTCCATGGAATAGCAGTGTGCAGCACGGAAGACAAAGCTATCCCAGCCTAACTCAAAGAAACTTAACATAACCAAACGTAACATAACTCGACCTAACGTGCCGCGTCCACTATTGCTGGCAACCACAGAGGCATGCGGAACATATTAGAGGAGAGCAGGGCGCAGAAATGCGTAGTATCTTGGGGTACTGGAGAAGAGTCAAATATATCCAAACCTAACACAAACCGACGAAGCCTACGCTAACGTAGACGAACTCACCCTATCGTGCCGCGAGCACGGTTGCTGGAGTCCCGAGCGTCGAGCAGAGTTTAGTGGAGCAGTGTTGAGCGCAGAAATACACCGAACAGCAGTGTACTGCACAAGAGTCAAAGCTGTCCT
>NW_016918894.1:0-4471 GCF_001483705.2 Eufriesea mexicana
CTATAGCATGGCAATGGCTACAGCACGCCAATAGTATATTTCATCCTTATTAAAGCAAGTAAGCTAGTACACCACGATATTAGTCGAGAATGTCAATAAAAATGAATTTTCCAACCAGATTCTATAGCATTGCAATGGCTATAGCAAGCCAGTAGAATATTTCGTTCTTACATGTGCAAGAAAGATAGGTCACCACGATAGTAGTAGATAATGTCAAAAAAATTGAGTTTTCGAGCCAGAGTCTATATCATTGCCATGGCTATAGCACGCCTATAGAATATTTCGTCCATATTTATACAAGAAAGTTAGGTGACCACGGTGTTATTCGAAAAAATCTATAAAATTCAATTTTCCAGCCAGATGCTATAACATCGCAATGACTATAGCACGCCAGTAGAATCTTTCCTTCTTATATATGCAGGGAAGTTAGGTCAGCAGGATATTAGCCGAAA
This sequence comes from Eufriesea mexicana, assembly GCF_001483705.2. Lineage (NCBI taxonomy): Eukaryota > Metazoa > Arthropoda > Insecta > Hymenoptera > Apidae > Eufriesea > Eufriesea mexicana. The sequence continues at coordinate 453 of NW_016918894.1, forward strand.
ACGTCAATACAATTGAATTTTCTTGCCAGATTCTAAACCTCTGCTATGGCTATAGCACGCCAATAGAATCTTTCCTCATTATTTATGCATGAAAGGTAGCTCACGACTATATTAGTCGAAATGTCCATAAAACCGAGTTTTCCAGCCAGATTCTATAGCGTTGCAATGGTTATAGCGCGCCAGTATAATCTTTCCTCCTTACATACGCATGAAAGTTAGGTCACCACGATAGTAGCCGATAATGTCAATAAAATTGTATTTTCCAGCCAGATTCTATAGAATTGCAATGACTACAGTACGCCAGTAGAATCTTTCCTCCTTGTAAATGTAAGAAAGTTAGGTCACCACAATAGCAGTCGATTATTTCAATAAAATTGAATTTTCTAGCCAGATTCTATAGCAATACCATGGCTATAGCACGGCAGTAGAATCTTTCCTCCTTATGTGAGGCAAGAAAGCTAGGTCACCACGATATTAGTCGAATATGTCAAGAAAATTGAATTTTCTAGCCATACTCTATAGCAATGCAATGGCTAAAGCACGCCAATAGAATATTTCCTCATTATTTATGCAGGAGAGGTAGCTCACCACGATATTAGTCGAAATGTCCATAAAACAGAGTTTCCAGCCAGATTCTATACCTTTCCTGTGACTATTGCACGCCAATAGAATATCTCGTCTATATTTATACAAGAAAGTTAGCTAACCACGATGTTAGTCATAAATATCAACAAAATAGAATTTTCCAGCCAGACTCTAAAGCATTGCAATCGCTATAGCACGCCAGTACAATCTTCCTTCCTTACATATGCAAGATAGAAGGTCACCACGATGTTAATCGAAAATGTCAATAAAATTGTACTTTCCAGCCAGATTCTATAGGATTGCAATGGCCATAGCACGACAATAGAATCCTTCTTTCCTATATATGCAAGAAAGTTAGGTCACCGAGATATTAGACGAAAACGTCAATACAATTGAATTTTCCTGAGAGATTCTATACCTTTGCTATGGCTATAGCACGCCAATAGAATATTTCGACAATATTTATACAAGAAAGTTAGGTGACCACGATGTTATTCGAATAAATCAGTAAAATTGAATTTTCCAGCCAGATGCTATAGGATTGCAATGACTATATTACGCCAGAAGAATCTTTCCTCCTTATATAAGCAAGAAAGTTAGATCACCACGACAGTAGCCGATCGTGTGAATTAAATTGAATTTTCCAGCCAGATTCCATATCATTGCAATGACTCTAGTACGCCAGTAGAATCTTTCCTCCTTGTATATGCAAGAAAGTTATGTCACCATGATAGTAGTCGAAAATGTCAATAAAATTCAATTTTCCAGCCAGATTCTATAGCATTGCAATGGCTATAGCACGCCAATAGGATATTTCTTCCTTATTTATGCAAGAAAGTTAACTCACCACGAAATTAGTCGAAAATGTTAATAAAATTGAATTTTCCAACCGGATTCTATAGGATTGCAATGACTATAGCGCGCCAGTAGAATCTTTCCTCCTTATACATGCAAGAAAGTTAAGTCACTATGATAGTAGTCGACAATGTCGATAAAATAGAATTTTCCAGCCAGATTCTATAGGATTGCAGTGACTATATTACGCCAGTAGAATATTTCCTCCTTATATATGAAAGAAAGTTTGGTCTCCACGATAGTAGTCGATAATGTCAATAAAATTGAATTTACCAGCCAGATTCTGTATCATTGCAATGGATGCAGCGCGCCAATAGAATATTTCATCCTTATTTATACAAGAAAGTTATTTCTCCACGATATGTGTCGAAAATGTCAATCAAATTGCATTTGCCATACAGATTCTATAGCATTGCAATGGCTATTTCACGCCAATAGTATATTTCATCCTTATTAAAGCAAGTAAGTTAGTACACCACGATATTAGTCGAGAATGTCAATCAAAATGAATTTTCCAACCAGATTCTATAGCATGGCAATGGCTACAGCACGCCAATAGTATATTTCATCCTTATTAAAGCAAGTAAGTTAGTACACCACGATATTAGTCGAGAATGTCAATCAAAATGAATTTTCCAACCAGATTCTATAGCATTGCAATGGCTATAGCAAGCCAGTAGAATATTTCGTTCTTACATGTGCAAGAAAGTTAGGTCACCACGATAGTAGTCGATAATGTCAATAAAATTGAGTTTTCGAGCCAGAGTCTATATCATTGCCATGGCTATAGCACGCCAATAGAATATTTCGTCCATATTTATACAAGAAAGTTAGGTGACCACGGTGTTATTCGAAAAAATCTATAAAATTCAATTTTCCAGCCAGATGCTATAACATCGCAATGACTATAGCACGCCAGTAGAATCTTTCCTTCTTATATATGCAGAGGAAAGTTAGGTCACCAGGATATTAGCCGAAAACGTCAATACAATTGAATTTTCTTGCCAGATTCTAAACCACTGCTATGGCTATAGCACGCCAATAGAATATTTCCTCATTATTTATGCATGAAAGGTAGCTCACCACGATATTAGTCGAAATGTCCATAAAACAGAGTTCTCCAGCCTGATTCTATAGCGTTGCAATGACTATTGCGCGCCAGTAGAATCTTTCCTCCATATATATTCAAGAAAAATATGTCACCACAATGTTAGCCGAAAACGTCAAAAAAATTTAATTTTCCAGCCAGATTCTATAGGATTGCAATGACTATATTACGCCAGACGAATCTTTCCTCCTTATATGAGCAAGAAAGTTAGATCACCACGATAGTAGACGATCGTGTGAATGAAATTGAATTTTCCAGCCAGATTCCATGGCATTGCAATGACTCTAGTACGCCAGTAGAATATTTCCTCCTTGTATATGCATGAAAGTTTGGTCACCACGATAGTAGCCGATAATATCAGTAAAATTGAATTTTCCAGCCAGAGTCTATATCAGTGCCACGGCTATAGCACGCCAATAGAATATTTCGTGCATATTTATACAAGAAAGTTAGGTGACCACGATGTTATTCGAATATGTCAATAAAATTGAATTTTCTAGCCATATTCTATAGCATTGCTATGGCTACAGCACGCCAATAGAATCTTTCCTCATTATTTATGCAGGAAAGGTAGCTCACCACGATATTAGACGAATTGTCCAAAAAACAGAGTTTTCCATGCAGATTCTATAGCATTGCAGTGGCTGCAGCACGCCAATAGAATCTTTCCTCCGTATATATGCAAGAATGTTAGCTGACCACGATGTTAGTCAAAAATATCAATAAAATTGAATTTTCCAGGCAGACTCTACAGCATCGCAATGACTATAGCGCGCCAGTGGATCCTTCCCTCCTTATATATCCAAGAAAGATAGCTGACCACGATGTTAGTCAAAAATATCAATAAAACTGAATTTTCCAGCCAGAGTCTATATCATTGCCATGGCTATAGCACGCCAATAGAATATTTCGTCCATATTTATACAAGAAAGTTAGGTGACCACGATGTTATTCGAATAAATCCATAAAATTGAATTTTCCAGCCAGATTCTAGAGCAACGCTATGACTATAGCACGCCAGTAGAATCTTTCCTCCTTATATATGAAAGAAAGTTAAGTCACCACCATATTAGCCGAAAATGTCAATGAAATTCAATTTTCCAACCAGATTCTGTAGCATTGCAATTGCTATAGCACGCCAATAAGATATTTCTTCCTTATATTAGCAAGAAAGTTTGGACACCATGATAGTAGTCGATAATGTCAATATAATTGAATTTTCTAGCCAGATTCTATGTCCATGGCACGGCTAAAGCACGCCAATAGTATATTTCTTCCTTATTTAAGCAAGAAAGTTAGGTCACCACGATATTAGCCGAGAATGTCAATAAAAATGAATTTTCCCACCAGATTCTATGGCATTGCAATGGCTATAGCAAGCCAGTAGAATCTTTCCTCCTTACATACGCATGAAAGTTATGTTACCACGATATAAGTAGAAAACGTCAATGAAATTGAATTTTCCAGCCAG
>NW_016918895.1:0-962 GCF_001483705.2 Eufriesea mexicana
TGGATGTATGTATGGATGTATGGTTGTATGGTTGGACGTACTTATGTATGTGTGTATGTGTGGTTGTATGGATGTGTGGATGTATGGTTGTATGGATGGATGTATGTATGGATGTATGTATAGGTGTATGTATGGATGCATGAATGGATGTACGTATGGATGTATGTATGGATGTTTGTATGTATGTATGTATGTATGTATGTATGAGCGTATGGATGTATGGTTGGACGGATATGCGGATGGATTGATGTATGGATGTATGGATGTATGGATGACTGGATGTATGCATGTATGGATGTATGGATGTATGGATGCATGGATGTATGGATGTATGGATGTATGGATGTATGTTTGTTTGGATGGATGTATGTATGAATGGATGGATGTATGGATGTATGGATGTATGGAAGTATGTATGGACGTATGTATGGGTATATGGTTGAATGTATGTATGGATGGATGGATTTATGGATGTGTGGATGTATGGATGTGTGGATGTATTGATGCTTGCACCGATGGATGTATGGATGGTTAGATCTATAGATCGATGGATGTATGAGTGGGTGCTTGTAATGATGGATGGATGCATGGTTCGGTGGATGTATGGATGGGTAGATATATGGATGGATGGATGTATCGCATGGTGGATGTATGGATGTATGGATACATGGATGTATGTATGGGATGATGTATGGATGTATGGATGTATGGAAGGATAGATGTATGGACGTCTGGATGTGCGGGTGGATGAATGGTTGTGTGGATGGACTAAAGAGTGGGTGAAAGAATGGGTGGAAGAACGGATGCATGGATGGGTGGAAGGTCGTATGTATGGATGCACATATGGGTGGATGAATGGATGTATAGATGGATGGATGGATTGGTGGATGGATGTATGCATGTATGGATGTACGGATCGAGGGATGTATGGATGGGATGATGAATGAATGGATGGATGTATG
>NW_016918896.1:0-1342 GCF_001483705.2 Eufriesea mexicana
CAGACGCAGCATAACACAACCCAACATGCCGCGACCGCTACACCTGGCGCCTCCAGACACAAGTGGAGTGCGATAGCGCACACTAAAGCGTAGGTGTCCATAGAATAGCAGTGTGCAACACAAAAGTCGAAGCTACCCTAACCTAAGGCAACGCAACCTATCATGACCGAACGCATTATAACTAAATCTAATGTGCCGCGAACGCTATTGCTGGCCTCCAGATAGTCGAGCACAGTATCCTGGAGCAATGTAGAGCGCAGAAATCCACCGAAGGGCAGTGAACAAAGCGCAGCCTAGCACTGCCTAACGTGCCGAAACACCAATTGCTTCCGTCCCCAGAGCCAAGCAAAGCATACTAGAACACAGTAGATCTCCATAATGCACCGAACAACGGTGTAGGCCAAGAAAGTCAGAGCTATACGAACATATCCCAAACTAACATAACACAGCCGAACGTAGCCTAACTCAACATAACGTGCAGATAACACTATGGCTGGCATCCCGAGCGCCATGCGGAGGATATGAGAGCAGAGTAGGGAGCAGAAATCCACCGAATAGCAGTGCATAGCTATGAAGTCAAAGCTATCCCATTCTAACCGAACAATATGAAGTCAAAGCTATCCCATTCTGACCGAACAAAACGTAACCAAGCCAAACGCAGCCTAGCTCAACCTAACTTGCCAATACCACCATTGGTGGTTCATCCAGCACCAAGCACAGCAGAAAAGAGAGCAGTAGAGCGCCAAAATCCATCAGATAGCGGTGTAAAGCACAATAGTCGAAGGTATCCTGCCCAAACCTAGCATAACGTAATGTAAGCGGACGTAATGTAACACAAAATTAGGTGCCACGACCGCCATAGCTGGCCTCGCGGAAGCTAAGCAGTACAATGTAGAACGCTGATGTTATCCGAACAGCAGCGTGTATTACAAAAGACAAATCTATCCAAACCAAACATAACCAAACTTAACCTAGTCAAACGAAACATAACTGAACCTAACCAGTCGAGAGCACTATTCCTGGCGTCCACGTAGGCAAGCATAGTGTGATAGCGCACAGAAGACCGCAGAAGTCCATAGAATCGCAGAGTATAGCACAAAAGTCAAAGCAACGTTGACGAAACGTAACCCTACCTAACCTAGACAAATGTAACCTAACGCAACCTATCGTGCCACCACCGCCACCCCTGGCCTACCCACAGCCAAGCAGAACATACCGAAGGACAGTAGAGCGTAGATATCCGCCGAGTGTCATTGTATAGCACAAACGTCAAAGCCAACCTGACCAAGCATATACCACCCTAAACAAACCAAACGTAACATAACAAAGCAAAGCGTGCCAC
>NW_016918897.1:0-961 GCF_001483705.2 Eufriesea mexicana
ATATTAGTCGAAAATGTCAATAAAATTGAATTTTCCATCCAGATACTATAGAATTGCAATGGCCATAGCTGGCCAATATAATCTTTCCTCCTTATTTATGCAAGAAAGTACCTCACCACGATATTAGTCGAAAATGTCAGTAAAATTGAATATTCGAGGAAGATTCTATAGCATTGCAATGGCTATATCTCGCCAGTAGGATCTTTCCTCCTTACACATGCAAGGATGTCAGCTCACCACGATATTAGTCGAAAATGTCAGTAAAATTGAATATTCGAGGAAGATTCTATAGCATTGCAATGGCTATATCTCGCCAGTAGGATCTTTCCTCCTTACACATGCAAGGATGTCAGCTCACCACGATATTAGTCGAAAATGTCAATAAAACTGAGTTTTCCATCCAGATGCGATAGAATTGCAATGACCATAGCTGGACAATAGGATCTTTCCTGCGTATTTATGCAAGAAAGTTACCTCACCGCGATATGAGTCTAAAATGTCAGCAAAGTTGAATTTTCGAGGCGGATTCTGTAGCATTGTAAAGGCTATAGCACGGCAATAGTATCTTTCCCCCATATTTATAACAGAAAGTTAGCTCACGACGATATTAGTCGAAAATGTTAATAAAATAGAATTTTCCATCCAGACGCTACAGATTTGCAATGGCTATAGCTGGCCAATAGAATCTTTTCTCCTTATTTATGCAAGAAGGTTACCACACTACGATATTAGTCGAAATTGTTAATAAAATTGAATTTTCGGGCCAGATTCAATAGCACTGCAATGCGTACAGCGTGCCAATAGAACCTTTCCTCCGTATTTATGCATGGATGTCAGCTCACCAAGATATTAGTCGAAAATGCCAATAAAATAGAATTTTCCATCCAGATACTATAGGATTGCATTGGCAATAGCTGGCCAATAGAATCTTACCTACTTATTTATGCGCGAAAACTACCTC
>NW_016918898.1:0-568 GCF_001483705.2 Eufriesea mexicana
AAAATAGAGTTTTATTAACATTTTCGACTAATATCGTGGTGAGTCAGCTTTCTTGCATAAATACGCAGGAAGGATTCAATTGGCGCTCTATAGCCATTGCAATGCTATAGAATCTGCCTGGAAAGTTCAATTATATTTTCATTTCCGACTGAAATCATGGTGACCTAACTTTCTTGCATAAATAAGGTGGAAAGGTTCTTTTGGCGTGCTAAGGCGATTGCAATGATATGGAATCTGCATGGAAAATTCAATTTTACTGACGCTTTCGACTTATATCGTGTCGAGCTACCATTCTTGCATAAATAAAGTGGAAATGTGCTATTTGCGTGCTATAGACATTGCAATACACTGGAATCTGGCTGAAAAATACAGTTTTATTGACATCTTGGACTAATAACGTGGTGAGCTAACTTTCTTGCATATGTAAGGAGGTATGATCCTTTTGGCGTGCTATAGCCATTGCAATGATACTGAATGTAGTTGGAAAATTCAATTTTACTGACAATTTCGAATAATATCGTGGTGACCTAACTTCCTTGCATAAGCAAGGAGGAAAGATCATTTTGGA
>NW_016918899.1:0-935 GCF_001483705.2 Eufriesea mexicana
CGCAAAAGTCAAAGCTACACCAGCATATACCGACAAAACGTAACATAGCCAAACGTAACCAAGCACAAACTAAGGTGCCGAGACCACTATTACTGTCTCCACAGGTAGGGCAGAGCACAGTAGAGCACTGTAGAGCGCAGAGATCCATCGAATAACAGTGTATACCACGAAACTCAAAGCTGTCCGAACCTAACCCAAACTAACGTAGCCTAACCAGACGTAGCGTAACACAACGTAACGTGCCGAAGCCAATATAGATGGAATCCTCGGAGACAAGCAGAAGACATTAGAGCACAGTAGTGCGCAGAGATTCACCGAAGAGCAGCGTATGGCACATAAGTCAGGGCTGCCATCTCCTATCCTAACCAAACGTACCTAACCAAGCGTAACCTAACAAAACCTGCCGTGCAACGACCGCTATTGCTGGCCTCCGCGGGGCCAATATGAGCATATCAGATGGCAGATGAGCTCAGAAATCCACAGAGCAGCCACGCATAGCACAAAGTCAAAGCTATCCTCTCATACCCTAATCAAACGTAACATTAACAAACGCAGCCTATATGAAACTAACGTGCCGGGAACACCATTACTGGTCTTCCCAGAGTCGAACAGAGTATAGTAGAGCAATGTCGAGCGTAGAAATACCCTTAATAGCAGTGTATAGCACAAAAGTCCCAGCTGCACTATCCTAACCGGTACAAAAGTAATATAACCGAACGAAATCCAAATTATCTTAACGTGCCGAGACCACTATTGCTGACTTACCCAGAGCCAAGCAGAATATACTAGAGCACAGTAGGCCACAGGAATCCGCTGCGTTGCATTGTAAAGCTCAAAAGTCAACCTCAAAAGTCAGATATGACCTAGCCATGCCTGACCTAACCTAACCCAACCTAACGCAGCCTGATTCAGCATAAGATGCAGAGCAACGTAGA
>NW_016918900.1:0-34591 GCF_001483705.2 Eufriesea mexicana
GAATGACAAGGCACAGGTCCACTGTCTCTCGAAATATTGACAATTGACAGCACAGTAAACATTTCAGTCATCGTCACTGTACTGTAGGCGTTTGATTAATCCTTCACTCAGGACTTAAGTTCTATAGCAATCGCAGTAAGATCAATGTGCAGATCAGATATGGCTAGAGGTATTTACAGTTGACAGTACAATAGGTTGTACATCCACCAACAGAGCACAGTTGTCGTTGGATTATTCTTTTCACTGATGATTTAATCTCTATTCTATGATCAACGGATGCATCATATATCTGTAGTTGTATTGAAAAATGGCAATGCAGTACTGACTGTTGCCATCTACAAGGTATTTTAGCAATTGCATTTATCTGCTCGCTGTTAGTTTTATTCTTTCAGCAGCTACAGAAAGACAGTAGAAGGATGTAGTATGTTCAGGTATTGCTGTAGAATTTCGGTGATCAGTGAATGATCTAATCAAGTGACAACTTTGATCCGTAGATTACTATGTTCAGTACTGTATCGTCAATTGCCAATGTCTCTCACCAAAGATGATCCTTACACTGATTGCTGTAGAAAGGCAATATAAAATGCATGATTAGAGGAATGGTTAATACAACAGTCGTAGCACTGTTAATTTCCATACTCAGTAGTGCATTTTCAAATGATCGTATCTCCAGGTAGAACTGATTGTTCCTTTGATCACTCTAGAACTGCTGTAGAGGTTAAAACTTTTGTGAACAGATTAATTCAATGGCTATGGCGTTATATAGATGGCTATGCTCATTACCTTATTAACAACTATCAATGTTTCTATCGAAGTTTGTTCTACCCATTGCTAATTCTAGAATTGCTGCAGAAGTTAAATGATCAGCGAAAATATTAATACAATGGATATCGCACTGCGCACACAGCCACACTCAATATTGCATGTTCAATTGTCTATATCTAAAGCGACAGTTGTTCTATCCGTTTATCGTTCAAGATTAACAATACGATAGGGATGATCAGAGGATAAGTTGTTACAATGGCTGTTTTACCGTTTTGATTACTATACTCAATAGGGCATTTCCAATTGTTAACTGCTATAGCTATAACTGATTCGTACTTTGATCATTCGTGAACTGCTGTGTAATTATTATCGTCAGTGAACAGATTAATCTGGCAACTAGACTGCTCTGTTGGTGTATATAATGATTACCGTACTGTAAGTTTTAGATACCTCTAGCCATAACTGATATACACATTGAACATTCTGGAGCTGCTGCGCAATATAAATCATCAGTGGGCATATAATTCCAACGGATACAGTACCGTGATGACGGTTGTACTCAGTACTCTCTTGTCAATTGTTAACATCTCGATCGATAATTGATATAGCTCTTTTCATCCTGGAAACACTACAGAATATATATTATCGTTAAACAGATCAATACAACGGTTGCAGTGCAGAGTTAGCTTCTGTACCCTGTATTGTACTCTTATAGCATATTATCTCGAGCTATAATTCATCTTTCACTCGTTATTCCAGATATGCTGCAGTATTTAAGTACTCAGTGAATATATTCAACCAACTTCTGGAGTATTGCGTTGATTTATGCACTTTGCGCTGTCCTGACAGCTGTCAGTATCTCTAGGTGTAATTAATCCTTAAATTAGTCATTCTAGAGTTCATATAGGACCTAGATGATCTGCGAATAGGTTAAACCAGTGGGCGTGTACTGTTTATATTTCAAGTCTCAATGCTGTATATTCAATTGTAGATATCCTTAGCGACAGCTGACCATACTAGCATAGCAATATAAGTTAGATCAGATAGGAATAGGTTAATGCAATAACTTTGGTACTGCATCGATAGCTTTATCGTTTTCTGTACTATCGGTTGTTAATGTCTTCTGATACAACAGATTTATACCTTCATCAATCCGGACCTGTCACAGAATACAAACCACCAGTGAAATTTAAATCATCAGTGAAGAAACTAATCCGACGACAACAGTACAGTGATGCTGGTTATATTCAGTTGTGCTTTGTCGAATGTCTATGACTCGGGCGACATTGGATCTGTCCCTTGTCACACTACAATTGCTATAGAATATGAATCATAAGTGGACCGATTATTCCAACGGCAACTGTGCCATGCTGCTGAACGTACTAGGTACCGTACTGTCCATTATATATATCGCTAGTCATAACTGGTCTGTGGACTGATTCTGCTACAATTGCTTTGGAGTGAAAATCATAAGTGAACAGATTAATTCAATGCCTATTGTACGGGGATGATCATTGTATTCATTCCTGTCTTGCCAATTGTTAATGTCTCGTGCGAGAATGGTTCTGCCTTTGTCGTTCTAGAACTGCTATTGAATGTAAAAAATAATTTTGGATAATTTTCCAATGGCAACTGTGCTCTGTTTGTGGATTTACTAAGGACCGTACCGCCAATCGTAAGTACCTCTTGCTATATCTGATCTATGCATTGATTATGCCAGAAATGTAGTGAAAATTATACTATCAGTGAACGAATTCTTCCAACGGATGCAGTAATGTGATGACGGCTGTACTCAGTACAGTATTCAGGAGTGTTCATATCCCGAGCGATAATGGAACCGTCTCTTTTCACTATTTAATAGCTATAGAATTTTAGTCTTCACTGTGGAGGTATATCCATCAGCTACAGTGTTCTGTTGGTGGACGTACTATGCACCGTACTGTCAATTGTAAATATCTCTGGCCATGATTGTACTGTACATTGATTGCGCTAGAATTGCTGAGGAATACAGATCATCAGTGAATAAATTAATCGAACGGCGAGAGTACTGTGATGATGGTTGCGCTCACTACTGTCTTGTTACGCGTTAATATCTCGTGCCACAATGAATTTGCCTTTAGACACTCTAGAATAGATATAAAATCTCTGTTGTCGTTTAGCAGGTCGGTGCTACGGCTATAGTTCTCTGCTAATGGCTGCCCTCAGTACTCTATTGACATATGTCAATGTCTTCAACAAAGTTTGCACAGCCCAGTGATTATTCTACAATTGCTAACGAACATTCATGATCAGCGAACTTACTAATCCAATGGATAATTTATGGTGTAGAAGGCTACATTCGGTGCTGTGTTGTCATTTGTCAATATCACTACCGATACATGGTCTATCCGTTTATCATTCTAGAGTTGCTATAGAGTTGAAGTTATCATTGAGCAGATTAGTCTAAGGACTCAGTACTGTGATGATGGCAATAATCAGTACTGTGTTTTCAGTTCTTAACGTCTCGAGCGATAATGTATCTCTCTTTTGCCATCCTGAATTTGTTATAGAATTTAATCATCAGTGAGCAGGTTAATCAAACGGCAACAGTGCTCCCTTGAATGCTGTACTTCGTACTTTATTGGGATATGTCAATGTCTATAACGACAATTGCCCTATAAAGTGATTATTCTGGTATTGCTGCGGAATTTACGACGTCAAAGAGCAAATTAACGCTCGGACAGGGTACTGTGGAAATGGCTGTGCTCAGCACTGCTCTGTCGTTTGTTTAAGACACGCGGGCTTGTGCACCCAGCTGCTGATCGCTCTAGAGCTTTAATCATCAGTGGACGGTCTATTCCAACGGATAAAGTGCCCTGTTTCTGGATGTAGTGAGTACCGTACTGCCAACTGTGTATGCCTATAGACAGAACAGATGCATACATTGATGAATCTAGAATTGCCGCGGGATTTTTATCACCAATGGACAGATTAGTCGTATGGCTACAGTGCGCTGATAATGGCTATACTCAGTACTGCATTGACATATGTCAATGTTTCCAACGGCAATTGCTCTATCCGTTGATCACTATACAACTGCTCAGGAACATTTGAGGACAGGGAACAGATTACATCAATGGCTAGAGCCAATGGCTTCGAGTTGTTGGTTACACTCATTTCCGTATTGTCAATTGCTAATACCACTACAGATAATTGATATATCCATTTATCATTTTATAAATCTTGCAGATACTAAATAATCGGAGAGCAGAGTAATCAAATGACAGCAAAACTGTAATGACGGCTGTATTCGTTGCTGTGTTGTCAACTGTTTATATCTCGAGCGATAGTTGATCTGCCTTTTGTCGATCCAGAATTTCTGTAGAATTTAAGTCGTCAGGGAAGTCACTGATCAAAGGACAGCAGGGCTCTGTCGATTGCTAGACTCAGCAGCGTCTTGATATATGGCAATATAGCCAGGGACAATTGCTCGGTCCATTCGTCATTCTTCAACTTCTGAAGAACTTACACGATCACCGAACGCATCAATTAACTGGCTATACTATTGTGAATTTCGCTACACACTGTACTGTATTGGCACAGGGCAGTAGCACATCCAATATCTGATATACGCATGGATCATTCCAGAATTGCTATAGAGTTTACATCATCAGTTATCAGATTATTCAAATGGCTAGAGTGACCTGTTGGTTGACTACACACCGTACTGCCAACTCTAAATTTCTAGCCATAACTGGTCTGCACTTTGATAATTCTAGAATTGCTGTGGAATTAAATCACCAGTGGATAAATTAATGTAACGGCTACAGAATATGGATGATGGCACTACTCAGAACTGTCTTTTAATTTTTAACGTCTCGAGCGACAATGGACATGTCTTTTGTCATTCTAGAATTGCTATAGTATTTAAGGCTCCAGCGACCTGGTTGATCAAACGGCCACAGTGACACCTTTATGGCTATACTAATATCTGTGTTGACATATAGCTATTCCTCCAGCTACAGTTTCTCAATCCATAGATAAATCTGCAATTGCTGATGGACTTAGATGACCAGCGGGAAGACTATTTCAATTGATATTGTATTGTGTACATGCCTGCAGTCAGTACTGTATTGTCATCTGTCAATATTACTGCCCATAAAAGATTTAAGCATTGATCATTCTTGGAATAAGATATATCGTTGATGATCGCAGAATAGGTTCATATGATGGCTGTCGAAATTTGTTGTTGGCATTTCTCGGTAATGTGTTGTCAACTGTCACTATACCATGCGATGATTTATCTATCCAATGGTACTTCTAGAACAGCAGTATAAAACAAATGATCAAAGATGAGATTCATACAGTGACTGTAGAAATGTGGCCATGGACACTTTTAGTAGAGTATTGTGAATTGTCGATACCTCTATAGTTAATTGATCCGTCTACTGGCCTTCCTAGTATTGGTGTAAAAATTATATGATCACTGAATGGAATAATTCAATGGCTACAATGATGTGTAGGAGTCTAAACCCAGTACTTTAGTGTCATTTGTCCATAACTCTTACGATGCTTGACGTGTCCCTTTGATATTCCTAGAATTGCTGTCAAAAGTAGGTGATCAGTGAATAGATCAATCCAATGGATGTAGGACTGTTTAGGTTGCTATACTCAGTACTTTCATTTCAATTGTCAATGTCTCTAGCGGTAATTGATGTGTCCCATGGTCAGTCCATAATTGTTACATAACTTGGGTGAACAGAGTATAGGTAAATGCAATGTCTGTTGAAATGATTTCATGGGTATACTCAGTAGTGCATGGTCAGTTGATAATATCTCCTCTTGAAATCAACCTAACGTTTCAGCAATCTACAGTTGCTACCGATTACATGTAGTCAGTGCTTAGGTTAATCCAACGGCTATAGCACTGTGTTGACGTTTGCACTCAATGCAGTATTTTCAACAGTCAATATCTCTAGCGTTTGTTGATCCAAAGATTGATCATTCTGGAGTACCTGTTGAACATCTATGATCAGTAAAGGGACAACTGCAATGGCTGTAGTAATCCGCAGATGTATATACTCGCACTCTCTTGTCATTTGTCAATGTATCTAGCAACAATCTCTCTATCGAAGGCAATGCTAGGGTTGCTGATGGACGTAGATTACTACCGAATAGATTATGGCAATTGTAATGGTAGTTTGTACACAACTACACTGTGTACCGTGCTGTCATATGTCAATGTCTCCAGAGACAATTGCTCTATCCATTGAACTTTCTACAATTGTCGAAGATCACAGATGATCAGTGAACTTATTAATCCAAGCGCTATAGTATTGTGCAGCCGACTACAGCCAGTACCGTACTTTCTACTGTCTACACCTTTACCGACATCTAATTTATCCATTGTCATTATAGAGCCGTCGTAGAGTCCAGATGTTCAATGTTAATCCAACGGCTACAGTGCTCTGTTTGTGGATGTAACAATCACCGTACTGCCAATTGTAGACATACGTATCCATGACCGTATCATACAATGATTATTCTAGTATTGCTGTGGAATTTACGTCATCGATCTGCAATTTAATCCACCGGATACAGTATGGTGATGATGGCTGTACTCACTACTGTGTTCCCTATTCTTAATGCCCCTAGGGACAATGGATCAGTACTTTGTCATTATGGAATTGTCATAGAAACTATATCATTATTGAACAGATTAATTCACCGATTTCAGTACTGTAATAAGGAAGGTTATATGTACTGTTCTGTCAGTTGAAAATATTTCTAGCCATAAGTGTACTATACATTGATAATTCTAGAATTGCTGTGGAATTTGTGTCGACAGTGATCAACGTAGTCCAACGGCTACATTAATGTGATGATTGCTATACTCAATAATGTGTTGTCAATTGCTTGTATCCCGAGGAATAATGGATCAGTTGATTCTCGTTCTAGAATTGATATAATACATAAATCAACATTCAACAGAATAATCCAACAGCTACAGCGCTGTGTTAGTAGATGTAGTAAGTACTTTGCCGACAATTGTAGATATCACTGGACATAACCGAGCTATACATTGATTATTCTAGAATTACTGTGTAACAAATCTGAACGAGTAACGAAAAATCCAACGGCTACAGTACAGTGACGATGGATGTACCGAATACTGTATTGTCAATTGTAAATGTCTCTGGGGATAAGGGATTTATTTATATTGTCATTCTAGAATAGATATGGTAACCAAATTATCACTGAACACCGTATTCAAATGGCTGCAGTGCTCTGTTGGTGGAACTAGTAGTTAGCGTACTGTCATTTGTAAATTTCCCGAGCTACAACTGTACTATGCATAATTATTCTAGAATTGCATTGGAATATACGTCCTCAATGAACAAATGGTCCATCGTCTATAGAACTGTGATGACGGCTGTACTCAGTACTCTGTTGTCAATTGCTAATATCTCGAGGGATAATGGACCTGCGACTCTCATCCTTGAATTGCTGTAGGATGTACATCATCAGTGAACAGAAAAATCCAACGGCTACTGTGCTCTGTCGGTAGATGTACCGGTTAGGGTACTGGCCATTGTTAGTATCACTATCCATAACCGTAATATACACGGGTGATTCTATAATAATATTGGAATTAGTGTCATCAGTGGACAAAGTATACCAACTGCTACATTACCATGCTCATGAATGTTCTGAGTAATGTGTTGTCAATTGTTGATGTCTCGAGGGGTCGTGGATCTCCATTTTGTCATTCTAGTTGTGTTACATTATTTAAGCCATTATTGAATCGTTTATTCCGTCGGTTACAGCTCTCAGTTGGTGGATGTACTAAACACCGTATTGCCAAATGTAAATATGCCGAGCAATAACCATATGATGGCTTTACGCAGCACGGTGTTGTAAATTGCAAGTATCACGAGGAGTAATATATGTTCCTTTCATTCTAGAGTTTTTAATGAATACAGATAATGGATGAACAGATTAATCCAACAGCTACAGTGATGTTTTCTTGGATGTAATATGCTCCGTACAGGCAGTTGTAACTATCTCTAGCCGTAACATATCTATACATTTATCTTGCCACAAATGCTGTGGAACTTAAGTCGTCAGTGAAAAAATCATTCCAACGGTTGCAGAATTGTTATGGTCGCTGGACTCACTACTGTGTTGTCAGTTATAAATATCTCAATCGATGTTGACTTGCTTTTTGTCAGTATTGAATTGCTACACAAATTTAACTGATATTTAAGTAATAATCGCTTTATCCATTGACTATTCCACCAGTGCGGGAGAAATTAGATGGTCAGCAGACAGATTAATGGAACGGCTAGTGTTTCGTGTTGGTGACTGAAATCAGTAGTGAATTGACTTTCTCAATATGTATACCGATATTTGATGTAATCATTGATCAGCCTACAAATGCTATGCAGTCCAATCCATCAGTTTACCGAGTTATCCAGAGTCATCAGTGCCCTGTTGGTGGCTGCACTAGCTACCGTTCTGCCAATTGCTAACATCTCCACATATATTTGATTATGCATTGATTATTACGGAAATGCTGTGGAATACCAATCGTCAGTGAGCATATTAATCCAACTGACACGTTTCCCTGCTGTTGTGTGTAATGAATACCGCACTGACGGCAGAAGATACCCCGTGCAATAACTGATCTATATTTTCATTTTCCTTGAGTGGCTGTGGAGTTGAAGTTATCAGTGAATAAACTATTCCAACGTCATCTGCACTGCAATGGTGGCCCTACTCAGTACATTGTTGTCAACTGATGACACCTAGAGCGATAGTGGATCTGTCTTTTGCCATTCCAGAATGTCTACACAATATAAATCATCATTGAACAGGTTAATGCAACGCAACAGTGCTCTGCAAGTTAATGTAATGTGTACGTTACTGTCAGTTGTAACTCTCTGTAGCCTTCACCGTACTATACATTGAATATCCCTGAATTGCTTTGGAATATACAACATCAGCGAACAAAGCAATCCAACTGGTACACTGCTATGATTATTGCTGTACGTAGTACTGGGTTGTGAATTGTTAATGTCTCGCCCGATAATGGACCTCTCTTTTGTCCCTCTAGAATTGCAACGGAATTTATATTATGACTGAACATATTGATCCAACGGCTACAGTGATCTGTTGGCGGATGCACCAAGTACGATACAGTCTGTTGCAAATATCTCTAGCCACAAATGTGCTATACATTAATAATTGCAGATTTGCTGCCGAACTTGAGCCATCAGTGAACAAATTACTGCAACGGCGGCTATAATGTGATAATGCCGATACCACCTACTGCTTTGTCAACTGTTACTGTCTCGACCGATAACGGATATGTCGTTTGTCATGCTAGAGTTGCTATAGTACTTCTGCCATCATTGGACACATTAATCCAGCGGCAAATATTCTCTGTTTGTGGGTGTACTAAGTACCGTACTGTCAATTGTAAATATCTCCGATCATAACTGAGCCATACGTTGATTATTCTAGAATTGCTGTAGAATTAATATCATCAGTGAACAAATTAACCCAACGACAACTGTATTGTGATGTTGGCTGGACTAAGTAAAGTTTTGTCAATTACAATATCTCGAGCTATAATGGATCCCTCCTATAGTATTCTATATTTGCTACGGGATTTGAATCACCAATGAAGAGATTAACACAAAGGCGACAGTGCTATGTTGATAGAGGATCTGGGTACTGCAGTGTCAATTGTAAATGCCTCTCGCCGTAACTGAGCATACATTGGTTGCTCTAGAACTCCTGTTGAAATTGACTCATCAGTGAACAAATTAATCCAACGGCTGCAGTACTGTAATGATGGCTGTATTAAGTACTGTTTTGACTGTTCTCTGTACGTCGAGCGACAATCGTTCTGGCCCTTGTTATTCTAGAATTGCTATTGTATCTAGATCGCCATTGAACCGTTTAATACAGCAGCTATAGAACCGTAACAATGGCTGTACGCAGTACCTTGTGGTCAGTTGATATCTTAGCGTGCTATAATGGAGCTTTCTATTGTCATTCTAGCATTGCTACGGAACTTAAATCATCAGCCAATATATTTATCTACTGGCCATGTCATTGTGTGGACGGCTACACTCTGCACTCTATTGTAATGTATCAGTATACCTATCTATAGTTTTTCCAACCATCTGTCATTCCGGAAATGCAGGCGAACATATATTCTCAGGGATTAGATTAATGCAATACATACGGAACTGCATAGACTACTACACCAAGTACTGCATTATCAGTTGTCGATGCCTGATGCGATTATTGATGTATCCATTAATCATTCTCGAATTGCTATAAAATTGAAGCAATCAGTGAATAGGTAAATCAAACGGCTGTAGTACTATGTTGACGACTGTACGCAGTAAAGTATGGTCAGGTATTATTATCTCTAGCCATAATGTATCCATTTTCTTATCATAGCTTATTGCTATGTAGTGCAGCTGTCAGTGGATAGATTAGCCCAGCGGCTATAGAACAATATAGATTGCTACCCGCACTTACGTATTTTAAATTGTTAATATCGTGAACGATATTTGATATGCCTTTTGTCATTCTGGAACTGCAACACAATATACATCATCAGTGAACATACGTTTCCAATGGCTATATATCTGCCTTGATGGCTATACTCAGTACCCTGTTGACGATTGAAGATGTCTCTGACGATGATTGATATATCCATTGCCAATTATATAATCTCTGTAAAAATTAGATGATCTGCGAATAGACATATCCAGTGGATATAGCACGATGTGGACGACTATACTAAGTACTTCGTTATCAATTTTGCATATATAAAGCGATAATTGTGCAATGGATTTACTATTATATAATTACTGTGCAGCCTAACTCTTCGGCGAATAGATTAATCCACTGGATATATTACTGTGTGGATGGCTACACTCAGTACCATGTCGCCATTTATCAATGTCTCCAGCGACAATTTTTCTATCCGCTGATAATTCTCGAATTGCTTTGGAAAGAAGGCGATCGACATAAGTATTACATCAATGGCTGTAGTACTGCTTTGATTGCCATACCCAGTAAATTGTTGTCAATTGTTTGCATCTCTGGCAACAATTGTTGCATCCATTGATCTCTGCTGAATTGCTATAGAATATGAGTGGTCCGCCTATTGATTAAACCAATTTTTATTGAATTGCCTATAGGCCTATTCTCATTACATTATAGTTAGCTCTCAATATCCCTTGGAATAGCCTGTCTATCCATTGCTCATATTGTAATTGCTACAGAACATATATGATGAGGGAATAGGTAAACGCAGATGGTATGGTATTGCTTACATGTGCATAGGGCACTGTAGATGGATATTCAGGTTGCTGTATTATCATTTCTTAATAACTGTGGGAACAATTGATGATACTATTGATCATTCTAGAATTACTGCAGAAAGGGTATGTTCAGTTTTTAGATAAGTACTAGTACTACAAACCTGTGTAGAGGTATACAATCAGTTCTGCATTGTCAGTTGTTAATATATGCAGAGATAATTGACCTTTCTGTTGACCATCCTAGGTTTTCTATGGAATTTACGGCGGATAATTTATACCTATGGCTATGGTACTTCGTGGATGGATGTACACAGTAATCTTTCTTCAATTGTTAGCTTCTCCAGCTATAATGGATCCACCCATTGGTCATTCTGGAATTGCCACAGAATTTTTGTGACCAGTCAATAGCATATACGAATGGGTTTTGCACTACTTTCGTGGCTATACTCAGCACTGTATTTGGAATGAGTAAAAGCGCTAGCGATAATAAATTTGACCATACATCACTATTGAATTGCCTTGGAACTTCTATGATAATCGGAAAAGCCAATTCAATGGCTGCAATACTGTAAATGTGACCATATTCAGCAATGTACGTTCAATCGTTAATATCTCCAGCGATAATTGATCTATCTATATATCATTATTTAATTGCTGCGCAATTTACATTATCAGCGAATGCTGCATGCCATTGGCTCCAGGACTATGTTGTTGGCTATACTGAGTTCTGTACTTTCATCCGTTAGCACCGCAAGCGATGGTATATGTATCCATTGATCACTTCGGAATAGCCATATGGAAATTGTGTGATCACTGAGTAGATTGACACAATGTCTTTATTAATGTGTTGATGGCTGTAATCAGTACCTTGTAGCTAATTGTTACTATTTCAATTGACAATTCATCTGCCCTTTGATCTATCTAGAATTCCTGTAGAAATTACATGATCAGTGAATAGATTATTGAAAGTGATATAGTAATGTGTAAACGGCTATAATCTGTAGTGTATTGTTGATTGTAATTTCCTCTGGACATAACTGCTCCACCCATTTATCATCATAGAAATGCTATGGCATTAAAACGAATAAATTCATGCAATGGTTATAGTACACCGTAGAGAGATATGCTCAGTACTCTGTTCTTTACTGTTACTTCTCTAAGAATAATTGAACCAAACATTAGCCAATCTACACTTCTTATAGAACCTACATGAATAGTGAATAGATTAACGCAATGGTTATAGTATTGCCTGGGTGCCTATACTCAGTACTGCTGCGTTATTTGCATATATCTGCAGCGATAATTGACACATCCGTCGGTCATTCTGGAACTGCTGTGGAATATAATGGTCAGCGAATAGACCAATCCCATTGCTACCGTGCAACGTCGATTGATGTACCCAGTACTCTATTGTTAATTCCTATCGTCTCCAGCGATAATTGATCTAACCGTTGATGGTACTAGGATTCAAATGGAACATACGTTATCAGTGAATAAATTATTCCAATGGATACAGTAGAGCGTAGATGTCTATAGCCTGTAGTGTACTGTTGACTCCTAACGTCTATATAGATAACTGCTATATCCGCTGATAATTGCTGAATTACTGTGGAATTTACGTGAAAACTGAAAAAATTTGTCCAATGGCTATAATAATGCGTATATGGCATCTCCAAGTACTGCACTATCTATTGCTAATGTTAGAAACGAAAGAAGATATATCCCTTCGTCATTGAAGAATTGCTTTAGAAATGAAAGGATCGGTGAATGGATCAATGCAATGCATATGGAACTGTGTAGGCGGTTATAATATGTATTGTTAATTGTTAACATCTCTAGAGGTTATTTATCCATCCATTGATAATTCTTGAAACACTGTGGGATTTTAATGATAACTGAATTGATTAATCCAATGCCTGCGGTACTGCGCTGATAGCAGTACTGTGTGCTTACTTGCTAAATCTAATATCTCTAGTGGTAATTGACCTATTTATTGAAAATGCTGGAATTGCTATAGAATATTAATGACCAACGAATTCATTAGTACAATGGTCATAGTACTGCGTGGATGGCTATACTGAGTTCGATATTACAACTTGTTACTGTCCCTAGAGATGGTTGACCTATGTATTGATGATTCTTGAGTTGCTGTTGAAATATATAATCAATGAATCAGTTATTGCGGTGGCTACAGTTCATTGCCGGTGCCTCTGCCCTGTACTGCATTGTTAATTGACCTTATGCCCAGAGATAAATGGTAAATACGTTGATTATTCTATGATTGCTTTGCAGTGTATGTGATCAGTGAATAGATTAATACAGTGACTTTAGTACTGCGTAGATAGCTATACTAAGTGTCGTATAAATTATTGTTGACATTGCAAGCGAAAGTTCATCTATCTATTGATTAATATAGGATTGCAATGGACATGTCTTGATCTCTGCATACATGAAGCATTGGCTTTAGTGCTATGTAGATGGCTATATTTACCTGAATATGCAACGCTCTATACTGTATCGTCTACTGTCAATATCTGTAGCGATAACAGGGCTAGCTATTTATCATTCTACAAATGCTATTGTAGTTAAATGATCAGAGGGGGGATTAATCCAACGGCTGCAGTACTGCGTAGGTGGCCATAGGCAGATCGGTACTGTTGGCTCTTAACATGTCTAGCGACTTTTGAAGTAACCATTTATAATCGTAGAATTACTGCAGCATTTTGATGATCAGTGAATGGACTAATCCATTGCACATAGTACTGTATCCATGGCAGTAGTGGATTGTATAATTTCAACTGCTTATATATCAAGCGACGACTCATCTGTCAATTGATCAATGAAGAGATGCTACAGAATTTACTATAACAGTGAATAGACTAATTCTATGGATATAGTGCAGTGTAGATGGCTATACCGGCTACCGTTTTCTTAACTATTAATGTCTCTAGAGATCTTTGTTCCGTCCACTGATATTTCTTGAATTGCTGCGGCATTTATGTATTAAATGGATAGATTTATTCAACGGCGCTATTAATATGTAGGTGTATATATTTCCGCTAGTGTAGCTGCACTCTGCACTGTATTCACAACTTTGAATATCTGTAGCGACAATTGATATAGCCATTGATTATCCTTGAATTGCTATGAAACGTAAGTTGTCAGTGAATATATTGATGCAGAGGCTATGGTATCGCGTAGGTGGTTATACCCAGTACTGTTTTATTGAATGTTGCCGTCTCGAGCAATAATTAATCTGCCCATTAATCATCCTATAATTGCTATAGATTTAAAATGATCAGTGATTACATTAATCCAATGGCTGTAGTGCTGCGTATATACATATCCTCATTAATGGATTGCTCAATGCAAATATCTGTAGCGGTATTTGACATATCCAATGATCCATCTCTGACTGATATATAATACAGGTGGTCAGTGTATACATGAAAACAATGGCTACAGCACTGTGTAGATGACCATACCGTGTACTGAAGTGTTAATTCTAATATCACCAGCGACAATTGGTCTATCCATTTCTCATTCGAGAGATACTATAGAATTTATGTGATCAGTGAATAAATTATTCCAATGGTTGTAGTGCTCTGCTGAAAGTTATGCTTTGTCGTCTATTGCCAATTGGCAACATGTCGAGCGATGACCGATGAGCACACTGATAATTCCAGAATTGCGGTGGAATTTGAATCATAACTGCATAGAATAGCCCTAGTGCTTTAGTGTTTCGTAGCCGACTTTACTGATGATTATTCTAGATCTGCTATGGAATTTAAATGATCAGAGAATAGATTAATGAAACTGCTACTGTAGGGTGAAGATGACTACACTCAGTACCGTATTGCCAACTGTCAATTTTTCTGGTGATTATTGATCCATCCGATGGTTCCTCTAGAATTGTTATAGTATACAGATGATCAGTGAATAGGATAATTGAATGGCAATAGTACTGTATTGATGGCTGTATGCAGAACTCTATTGTTGATAGTTGATATCTCTTGCGATAATTGTTCTATCCAGTTACCATACTAAAATTGCTCTTAAATCCATGTGTTCCGTCAACAGATTAATCAGATGACACTTACTGTGCGTAGACGGGTATACACGGAACGGTATTGTCAACTGCCAGTTTCTCTATATGTAATTGATCTAAACATTGATCATGGTGGAACAGCTATAGAATTAATGTTATCTGCGAATAGATTAATGCAATTACAATGACGCAGAGAAGATTTCTATACACAGTACCGTATTGTCACTTGATTATATCTCTAGCAGTATGCGAAATATCCACTGGTCATTCTAAGATATGTGTGGAAAATATATGATCGGTGAATAGATTTATCCAATGGCTACAGGAACGAGTAGATGGATATACTAAGCAACGTATTGATAGTTGTTAACTTCTCTAGGGACGGTTTTTCTAGGCACTGATCGCTCAATAATTTTTTTATACAATATAGATGCCCATTGAAAAGATTACTCAAATGACAATAGTAAAGTATGGGTGGCCACGTTCTGCATTTTATCCTCAGCTGTTAATTTCTCCAGCCATAATTGACCTATCCTTTGATCATACAGAAATTGCTATTGTATTTAATGTCCTGTGAATGGGTTGATCCAATGGCAATGATGCTGTTCATTAGTATTTAGGGTTTGTGTATACTCGACTGCGCTCTGCTGCACTTTGGTGCTCACTGCCATGGTCCGCCCTGGATAGGTTTGGGAAGATAGAGTTTATAAGGTTAGTTGAGATTAGGATAAGACATGAGTCTGACATATTCGCTGCGATACGATGGTGTTCGTTGCTTTACTACACACTGCTCCTTTCTGCTGCGCTGCGTTTCGCACGAATATGCTCTACTGTGTCAAGGTTAGGTTGCGCAATGGTGGATAACGTTAGGAAAGTAATCTGTGCCGTGCGCTGCCACCAGAGGTATTCTGCTGTTTAAACTGCTGTATTATGCTCTGCTATACTCAACTGCACTGTGGTGTGCTCAACTATGGATGGACTGGGTTAGGTTAGCTTGGGTTCTGTATCTGTGCTTTTCGCTAGTACTCTCTAGTGTTTCGCGCATTAGAGTGCTCTCCAGCTGTTTGCTTCTTTTCCCGGCGTTCAGCTGATACCAGCTGCTGTTTGGTTGGGGAAATTATCGTACGTGAGGTTAGGTTATGCCAGGGTTGGGTTGGTTAGGCTAGGTTAGGTACCGAATCTGCATTTTTCGCTGGCATACAGTGTATTCTGCGCTTCGCTGAGGACTACTGCGATGTCGCGGAGGGAAATGTTTGGATATGATATGTTGTCTTAGGTTAAGAATTTGTGGTATCGGCCGCTTTTCAGCCGTATACAGCGTTTTACTGTGTTCTGTTGCCCTCTAATGTGGTTTCCTGCTCTCTGCGTTGCTCTGCAATGGTTGGGATAAGTTAGATGATGCTCGGTTGGGTTAAGTTGGGAGTCTGTCCTAACATCTGCTATACGTTGGTATTCGACGTATTACAGTACTCTATTGCGTTTCGCTTTGCTTTGCTACGTTTAGGTTTAGTGTTATTACTGTCAGGTTTAGTGTTGGTAGTGGAATCTGTGTTTTTAGCTTACACCCCATGGTGTCCTGCGCTTAACTGTGCTCTACTGAACTATGCTACTCCCTGCTGGGATCTGTCGCGCTATCCTGTGCTTTGACGCTGCGGTGTTTATATTCGGAGTACTCCTGTCCGAAAGTACGGTAATCGGTGTTATTCGGTGGTGTCCGACGCCATACTGTGGCCTGCTGCGCTCTGCAACGCTTTCACGCGCTCTGCTTTGTTTGGGATATGTGGGGAAGGACTTGTAATGTTTGTTATATTTGGAAGCGTTGGTTGTGGTTAGGTAACACTCTGCTTTGTTTAGGATATGTGGGGAAGGACTTGTAATGTTTGTTATATTTGGAAGCGTTGGTTGTGGTTAGGTAACGTAAGGTTAGGAAACTGTTATATTCGACGCATTTCCGTGGTATCAATAACCGGACTGTGGTCTGCTGCGCTATATTGCTGTAGCGTTGCTGTCTTTATCCGAGCAGTTCTAAGCGGCGCTAGCCTATATCAATCGATACTATTCGGCGCTTTAAGGTACTCGGCTGGCCTCAGCTGTGCTTGCCTGTGCTCAGATGCCCTTACCTCCGCTCAGCTGCGCCCTGCTGTGGTTAGTATCGGTTACGTTATTTGAAGAACATGTGCTAATTGCAGTTGTTCATTGGTATTCGGTGCATTACTGTGCCCCGCTGTGTTCTTCTTCACACTCGTGCGTCTTCCTGCAATCAGATGTACATTGCTGTGCTCTGTTCAATTTGCGGTTTTATCCAATCTGGTGCCGTGCACTGAAGTGCTGTGATGCGGTAACGGTCCTGCTCGAAGTGGTGCTGTCCTGAGCAGTAGCGTGCTTTGCTGTGCTGTGCGGTGTTATTCTGTGCTATTTACTGCTCTGCGTTGCTGTGCTACGTTCTGCAGCGCGCTCCTGTGATGGTACAGCAAAAAAATTTCATGCAAAGGTAATCGATGTTCTCTATCTCCGTCTAGATGCGCCATCCAACCCTGATGACGCTTGTGGACGGCGATAACAGTAACAGTGGGTAAGAATACAACGGCTCAATCCGAAGGAGTACCAACCCTGCACAGTACACTTCCCTCTTCTCTTCATGAATATGAATATGCCTGTTAGCGTATAATTCCAGCTGTTCACTGCAAATATCGTTTTTGGATGTGCTTCGAGCTTCTGATGCCACGTGCAATAGGAAACGATGACGGAAATCGGAAGGGTAGAATTTTTATTGTAGTTGAGTCAGGAATGGATGCTACTTAATCCACAGTGCGTACAGACTGTTGACGGTAGTTCGTTTAATGCGTAGGTCGAGGGAAATTGCATTAATGTTACTTCTTAAGGCGTAGGATGCGAAATTATGGTAACTGTGTAAAGAAAATGTAGACATGCAGTTAACAAGTGGAGCACAATGCCTGAATGAAGATATTACCAACTATCATAGTAGTCATAAGTCAGGAATATAGCGAAAGATAATAATGTTTAATATGATAATTGACCACATCCATAGCACTAACCAATTGGCAGATTTCAATCACACATGTAATCAAATTAATTAAATACTTGATTATATTAATCCCAAAATTCGGCAGACAGCAGTTCGTCCGAAATAAAACTTGTGCGACGATTCTTCAAGCAGCATACGCGTAGTACAGCTCAATGTAAGTCACATATCTTCTATATTCCCGTGGCTTGCAGATATGACGAGATTAGATTTTTGTATAAGGTGACCCCATTAAGTAACAGAATATAACTATCCTTATTACGTAGTACCTATATAACTCGTCATTAAAATCCAAGGCGATACAAACGCTCAAACTAATCGCTAACTTCATCCCGCAATTCAAGCTCAACCCTTTCCACTCCACTACTGCTTAGGAAGTGCACCATTCTCCATTGCACTCGATTCAGTAGAAAAGTATCAGTAATCCACGTACCTGATAATCCAAAAGAAATAGTGGTGAAAAGAGCGAAAGGGCGCACAGATAGAGGGCGCACACGTCCTTCTCTCTTCATCCGAGCACATTTCCTTCTGCCTCGTGTACTAGCCACCACTTTCCTCTTTCCATTCCCTAAAACCACTCATCGTTCCGTTATGCGTTTTTCCTAGCAACTTGTTTATATCCCCTTCGACTTCACAACATCCACAGCACCTCAATTCAGTCAACTAATGGACTCGTCTTGAATTACATTCTCTATCGTCATGGTGCCGCAGGAACCAAGAAATTACGACGAATTCGGGGAACTGGATGGCATGTGAAATCTCTATGACGGTCAAATTTTATACTCGCCTCAACGAATGACTATATTCCTGGCTGCGGTTGTTGGAATTTGGGAGGATGCAGTCTTGACTTGGGGTAGGTGTTATCGCACCGTGACGGAGTGGCAGCACAGCCTGCAGGTTTCTATGCTACATACATCGAAATTCTTTTGTACGCATGTGTCACATACGTATTCGCGTAGTGTCTTTAGTTAACGCCGAAAACGAACATTAATTACCGTCTACAATTCTTTCTACCAGTTTTACCGGTTTATGTGAAAAATCGCGGGAACGTAGTAATGTATCGCGAATGTGTCAAGAAAGACGGAGCAAACAGGATATTGTATTCAAAAGCCTCTCTTAAAATCTTCTATAATTCAATGTGGTTAATACGAATCTAGGCGCAAATACCCTTTGCCATGTCACGCGTATGAAGCACATAAATAGAATGAATTCATCCTTGATATCTTTGTAATTATCCTTAAATAATATTCTGAAAATGGTAATAGTTTCTTCAAAGTTTTTATCAATTGCTTTGTGTAGCGCAAACGTTACCCACGCGATCCAAATTTTTTTATAATCAAAAATAGTTCTTCTTTACATTGATATGCCTCTCTGAATTCACTCGAAAAGCACTGAAAAGTATAGTGTCGACTATCACCTTGTCGCATAGCGTAGCTACTGTTGTGTTATTTCGCGAAGAATTTCGATTCCTTTTGGGCAAGAAATGGAAGTTTGTGAGAAAATGCAGAGTGCAAATGGTATTTAGTTATGGCTATCATTTCTTTCGTTTAATATAGGTACCCTATGAATAATTTCGTCGCTTGTTCTGTCTGGTATGAATATTTAAATGTAGATGAATGATTGAATTGAGACAAATATTGCAGTGTATACTCCCGCAAAAGTTGTATTTCATTTTACTTCAATATATATGTTCAGAGACCACAGGAAGGAGTGGATCTGTAAATTTGAAATGAAAATACTTTCGTGGAGTGAAGAGGTTTGGTTAATGCCGTGTAATGATGTTTCTCGTTATTATTAAATATATAAGTTGACATAGACTACGGTCGAGATGTTCGTGAGAGTGATGCAGATAACTTAGGTTACACTTGTATAGTACAGTTTCTAGATATGTATGAAATATTGCGGAATAATTAATTCCATTGTTTAAGAATGACGGTAAGGAAGTGGTTATATTTTAAATATAGTAAAATAAGGTATCTTCCCGTTTTCTTCAATTAGGACAGAATATTCCCGTAATATCCATATTAACTCGGAAGTGATAATTTGGATTCAACCTAAAGTCTATATATCGGTAGAATTCAGCTCACAGAAAGCTTCATTGGGTGCTTTAGTATACAATAAGTGCACTTCTCTTCCCTTGTAATCTGTTTTCAATAATTCGTAAATATTAGATTTCCCCTTAACTCGACATACACGTCTCTTTAACCTGGCTCCGGAGTCGACTGGTTTCACAACATATTCTGCAACTATTAAATTATACAGCAAAATTTAGGCAGCAAACATTGTTTCAATATATACACAAATAAAGAATAAAAACCAGATGTCTTTACTGAAATGGATTTCATGAACAGCCACATATCTGTCATAAATGACCGCCCACGATCACTCGTACACATATTCAGCTACGAAATTTTTGAAAACGACATAAGCTCGAAAAACAGACATCTGACACTCGAATTACGCCAGGCAATAGAATTGAAAATAATTCTAGTATGAAGAAACGATCGCGGTGCAGGAATTCGTGCAATGAAATTTTGGCCATGGTATTCGAGACGGTGTGGACGAAATCAAAGTGGTACACGGTGGATCGGTGTGGTGCGGTATTAACGACGCCCGTTACGTGGTATGGGCCCAGCTGGTTCAATGATTGCGCTCATTCCTTCGGTTCCCCTGTGTATGTATGCGAGTGTGTGATATCTTTCATCTTTCTGCAATACCGTCCCTTTCTTTCAGTCCTCCATTTCTCTCCCTCACGTTTTCCCTTTGTAACCGCATGGCCATGGCAGTTACACGTGACGGAGCTTTACCAAAATGTATCAGAAGAGTCGATGTGCACATGCATACTATTGAAAGGATCGAATGATCCTTCCACCTTCTTTTGCAAGGATTTTATAACACATAGGCGTTAATACGAATATGGTAACGAAGCGCCTGGAAGTACTACTGGTAAATATGAAAATGTGAAAAATTGTCCTTGTCGCCATTATGAGTAGTCATTTAAGTACGTATTCTGAGAATATTTTATAGGAAAGGAAATTCGATCTTGTACTGGAATTAGAATATTATAAATTGCTTCGATTAGATTATGCATTTTAAAAAAAGGAAGCCTGATGGACATAGTATGGTGCGTTTAGCACATACATATGAACATAAAATTCAGAATGATATTCTGGCGACAGAAGGAATGAAGTGAGAAATGTTGTGAAAATAGTAATATTGCTCATTATGTCCCTAAAATCCTTTATTACGTGCTTCTTACGTAATATAAATTCACACTCGCTTCAAATAGAATAGATTATACATGTTGAAAGGAAGATTGTTAGTCGATTTTGTGGCGATGTGGCTGATTGAACATCTTTCAGCAATATTCTGATTACGACATATATAAACCTTAAAGGTGCGTTAGGAGTTGTAATTATTCTCATTACTAGTGGCAGAGAAGCAAAAGGTTTAGCTTCGAAATAATGAATTACTCCACTTAAAATTGAAATTATATTGATTCTAAACTGATGAAGCGAGGCCATACTAATACCCGTAAACTCAGAATTCGCTTTAAACTCAAATAGAAGCTGTTTCTCCTAAAAATATAGCTAAATCGTCTACATAATCATACCCAGTATGTGCAGCTCACTTTTTTCGCTCGTAGAATTACGATTAACGTGTAGGTACAGATTGCGTATAAAACGTTGGAGCCAGTATTCCATCGAATATATAACGTATTCGATATCAAATTCTTGCCAGAACTCGTTTAGAACGTGCCATGAAACACGCATAAATATACGCAAAGGAACGATTTCATGGTGTGGTGAAATTAATTGCGCTGTACGTAACTATTTTAAGAGAAATAACAGCTCTAAAAAGCGTTAAAATGTGCAATAGATAGGGAATTAGGTATATTTCTTACAACAACCATTACATCAGTGATCATCAACGTTTCACTAAAGAATTGAGGCATTATTTTGAACCAACATCATCCAAAAATTTCCAATTAATTGACCAAAGTGTACGTCAAGGTTCTAAACAATCTTCTCCCAAAATGACCAATAATTTCTTCACGAAATTTGGCGACATTACAAGCAAACGTTTGTTAAAATTCTCCACTGAAGTCACCAAACGTCGCGTTTAAATCATAGTCAAACGAAAGAAAATAGTTCCTGGGGAAAATCCTCCGTGACTCAGAGGTCTAGCAAATTCCCCCTGGGCCCTGTCAAACTACACTCGTCGTTGGTGCACACGGTGGACGCATTTAGATGTAGTTCAGTCCGGAGGCACTTCCATCAAGCCACCCCTGACTTGTGCGGCTACGACAATTCGGGGTGGAAGGAAGCACGGTGCAGGAGAAGTGAAAAAGGAAGAGAGGAAGAGGATCCAGCTAGTGGTGCCTGCGCGGAGGTAGGGAAGTATTAGTAGTATTTTTAAACTCTGATAGCTGTTTATAATTATTCAGAAGCAAAAATAATTTTAATTAGATGCATTGGTTAGCTCGTGATGCCTACATCTTACTTGTTAGACAAGAATGAGCCCCCTATCGCCCTTACTGTTTATTCTTGTATAAACGCACGTTCATTTAAATCTGAAGATGCTGGAGCAGCTTAGATTATGCATTCGTCTTTGATAGGGTAAATTCTATTCTCTTGGTAAAAGAATTACCAATGGTTCACCACACATTTAGGAAGCTTAAATTTATTGGACAGTGTATGCTAGAGCTATCTATTCCCTTATCAAATTCATTTAGTCAGTGATACGAGAAATTTATAATTGAATCTTGCAAGTTATTTTTGTTCTATTCATTTTTATTACAAGTTCATTTACTGAGCAATTTGTTATAACCGGCAAACGTAATAATTCATATAATGCTTGATCGCAAATTTAATAGGCTCTCTAATAAATAAGTAGCAAATGCTGTTTTCCTATAGATAGCTTGTAATAATGGCAGATCAGTACCTTCGTCGTCATTCTAAGATTTTCATAGTTAGTCTTATTTCGAAGTAGTGAAATATTCAACGGCAAGAAATTTCGGTCCCGGTACGACGTTTACCTTTATACCTTTAAGATTTATTTACAACCGTCCATCAAGGTGTCGAATTAATCATCCATTCCGTTCATAGTCCACTCCCTACTTCGTCCGATTAATATTAGCTATCTTATTTGCACCGTCCACATATAATACATTTAAAGATGCGTTTCACATATACATAAACATATCCAAAGGTCTAACTATCATCTTCTTGTTTCGCTTCAATCTTACACCACGAAGATTTCCGGTTTGGCAAAGCCTCTCATCGTAGACTCCGCCCATAACACCCAATACTCCTCGCTCGTTGTTCTTTGAAAAACCTCGTCTGCCCTCATTTTCCCAAAAATTTTTCCGAAAAATTTCTCATCTATTTCTCTGAGAGATGCTCTTCCAATATACATTGTTATATACATACTCAGATGCTGATCCGCCGCTTGTCCATTTCCTATTTCGAAATTTGTCCCCGTAATTTAACCACTCTACCGTCTACTTAGCCCATGACATCGAAATAATTCACGAGAAAAAGGATCGATTCTCCTTCCACAGTCATAATCTGGCAGTATGGTGGTACGTCGTTGCCACGGTGAGATCAGGAATCACGAAGGAGACGCTTACCGTTGGTGGTCAAACGTGCGAGTCCGATAAGGCTTACCTTATCGCGGTTGGAGCAGAACACTTCGAACGAAATTGCTCGTACACTTTCACGTGCTTGTCAGAAATACGCACGCTGGAGTCCTGGCCTTAAGCCTGGATTCGAACTTGTACGTCAAGCATCGCACGTCGAACAAGCTTCCGACTATGATAAATCCAATAGGAGTCAAGAGGGACTCGAAATCTATACACCCTACTGGCGTCGCTATAGGGGGATAAATAATCTGCAATTCGTTTCTTGGTTTTCTTCCTTCAGAAGAAATATGGGTGGACGAGAGGATGTCAATCTATAGCCTCCGTTCCTTCCTCAAACAAAATTGTCTGCCTCGAATAGCGTTTCACTACGATATCAGCACACAATGGTCAAGAATAGAAACTTTTCATGGAGCAAGGTAATCATAAATTTGGATTTGATTATGGTATTAGTAAAGCAGTTGGTACACTTTTAGAAAATATGTAAATAAGAAGTCGCTGATTCTACGAATCGCAAGTTATTGTAGAAACTGGCGCGAAACTTGAGTATGCAGGTGCCATGGGTTTTATAGTCATGCGAAGGGTAGTAAATTGATTTCGATAGTTAAAAAGCTTATACACGGTAGAATTTTGTAAAGCGAACCTTAGAATGACTTAAGGTCTAATTTGAAAAATGCACGCATAATTTAGGTGAACATGCACTATAGTATTAGTGCAGGTTACAGAAAGAGTATATCATTGTAAAATTTCAACCGTCGGAAAAATGTCGTTTCAAAGATATGAGTGAAAATGTGGTTACAACTAATCTTTATATTTTACACTGCGTTTACGTAAATCCTATTAGATCCATCACAGATCCATTACACACGCAATATTTTACTCATATCTTCAAAATGAGATATTTACTCGCTTCCTACAATTTTCCTACTATATTCCCTTCCTTACATAATATTTGAATAGTACTGTAAGTATTTTTAATGCTGCAGTATTACTTGAAGTTACTCTCTACAACATACTCTCACGAACACGTACTCAAGACTTCGGACACGGCTTGTACCTCTAGACCAACGTCATTGCCCTACAATTTGCTATTTGTTCTTGTCTTCAGTATCCAGTTAAAATGAAAACATTGAATAAGACAGCACTTCAAGGAAACTCGCAAATATCCTTAATACTTCCTTTCGAAACACAACTCTTGTTTTCAATATATCTTCCAGTGAAGACATCTGATTGGATTCGCTATAGATCAAGTAATTGAAAGTGTCTTCAAAGCACAGATGGTTAATTGTTACTGCTGTTATTGTAACTGACAAGATTCAACTTTGTCCTATCGCCGGTATTCCAAAAAACTTTTTCGCTTTATCCTTCTGAGTCTAATTCTGCACTTACTACTTACCTGTCCAAGTATCGTTGCAAAATAAATTGGATTTAATCGATTAGCGGACAGAATCCCCTACGGAAATTTATGATTCGGTTACAGTAAATGAGAGGCAATAGTGTATATCGAGATTTCAATCCTCTAGCGACAAACTGCACCGAGGAATCGGTGCAACTCTAACAAATTCACAGCAGAGCGAAGGATGGTAAACAAATATGAACCGAGGGATGTCATCGAGGTAATATTTAACCGCTGTGGCCGATTCCTCGTGGACAGGTAAAACCAGAATGTTGAATAAAATGTGTAATAAAATGTGCTTTTTACCCCTTTCCCCGTTTTCGTATGACAGACGCTCAAAGGGTCGGGGTCTCGGGGAACAGTATTAGTGCGCGTTGCGAAATCTGTGTTGTGCTTCGGTTTTAGAGCCATTCGGCAGCTAACCCTTGAGTATTAGTGTTCCGTATTTGGACATGGTATATCTTATTAATAACTTGATGGATATGGTTGGGATTTTTATATAGATATAGCTGTGCCACGCGTTTTTTTTCAATTTTGTTAGAAGCTCTTGGTTTGATGTCCTTCAGCAGTGGATTCGAGACGTAAAATTGATATGCAGGAGTTTGTGCGAGTGTCTCCTATTTAATATTTGGGCTTCCGGTGTACAACGTATGTCTGGATAAAGTATACGTATTATATGGTACAATTCAATGAAGATAAGAAAGCACAGATAACCCTTCTCTTACATTAATGAGAAATATGAAGAAAAATTTTGATGTAAAAGGAGTACTTTCTAAATAATTATAAAAGCAAGAAATCAGGAATTCCTTATTTTAACGAGTTTGGTAGTACTGAAGGTAAGTTTTATTTCACATAATACAAATTTTCGATATAAAGTTGATATAAGGGCGCTGTATATATTTATTATAAGCTTTGTATTCAGGTATAGGTGATATGGTATTTCGATTACCCTTTATTATTACATTATTTGATAATGTGAATCATGCTTGGGGATCTTTTAGGTGCAAAAATGTCAGGCTTTAAGGACAGCTAGCATATCTGTCATGTTTTTGTAGGAACCACTTGTGTTACAATTTCAATGTAAACATTCGCTACTTGACTTCTTCGTCTCGTATTTTTAGTACTACCTTCCAGAAACATTTTGTTAGACTAAACGCTTTCAGTGATTCAATAGATATGACGGAATCACGAGAAAGGAAGTGTCCAGAGATATCCACTCCCCTTGATTTCCTGAATTTGATACATCTTACCAGTTAAAAGAGAATACTCTAATGTCTTAACGTAATATAATTAGTATTTTAATATTCTAGTAGTTCATTATAGTCTTATGCTGTTAGAGGTAATAGTAAAGATAAATAAAGCTAGAGTCTACTTATTAGCTTCAACGATATAGGTTTGTAAAGAATAGAATTGTGAACACGTTAGATTGATTGAAATTGCTTTTAATTTACAATTCCCTACGCATTTAGTAAGGCCAAGGTACATGTTGAATTTCGAAATTAAGTGCAATGGCGTAAAATTAGTACGCAATATACTATATTTTAAACCTCATTTCCTGCGAAAAATGGCTCATAATATTCTCCTACTCTCTTTATTTGTAATGAAAGTAACTTCTTCTACCGTGAATAATATTCAGTATGAAATGCTTTCATCAGACTTGGAATCTAACCCTTTCACAACACCTGACATTTGATAGAAATGCAACAGTGGTATTGCACAAAGCTTATCTGCAATATGTTGATTCCCTGATTATTGTAACTCATTGTAGTCAATTTTCGTTCTTGAGTGCTTATTATATAAATCTGTACGTTGGTACATTATTGGTAGTGGATTCAATGTAATTCTTGTAGTTATTGATAAACATTAGTAAAGATGTGGAGCAGAGACTGAAGTTATAGTAATGGCAATATTAACCTACTTTGAAGATGATAAAAGTGTTGATAACAGGTACCTGTATCTTCGTTCCTCTGGTGTTGATAGTAAGGAACGCGATGCTCCAGATGGAATGCGTTTTTATTGAATTAATTAGTAATACGTTTAATAATAACGAATAATTATATTAAGATTTCTCCATAAAGAAAGTGAACTCTTTAATATTAGTTATCAAACAATCCATTAAAAATACCTTATTAAATAAGAAACTGTAGATGTAGGAATAACAAGGAACAGAATATAATATTAACTTCCAAAATGAAATTCTGATATATTTTCTGCAGTAGCAATAATGATCAACGTAATATTTGTTGAGATAGTTAATTGTGATCCTGTTGAAGTATTCTGAAGATAGTGAAAATGAAAGCTGCACCAAAATGAACAGGTGAAGCTTTATTCCTCTACTCACCGGTTGATAATGTTCTGCATTGAACCATTTGTTTGAATATAACCGAAATGGATACTCCAGTAATTAATATTGGCACTGGTATATACTGGCGTGGTTAACTAGAATCCTTTATATTAAATCCGTATTTCAGATGGAAAGATTGACCCCACCTTTATCTTTCAAATATAAACTTCTAGTCTGCACTCTATATCATGTTATCTTAAATATACTTCCCTGGAACTTCTGTTAATTGCATGTATGATGCGTCAGAATTATATTAATCACAAGAAAAAGTAATTAAATTTCCGATGGTATAATTAATTCGGGGGAAACGCATACATCATGCTTTAAAGTAGTTCAATTTTCCTGTGAACCACCTTTCTAAAGTTCATCGTTATATGTATAAAATTGAAATAAGAAGTAAGATAGATCATGACTTAAAAATGACATGCTTACTATTATTACTGATAGTATAAGCAGTAACTTAGGAGGACTCTTTAATATTTCTTTATTGTAACTGTACACTTTTTCTTGCTTATTCCTTCTATAATAATTGTTATTTCTTATTACAAGACCTCCAAACGGCCAGTTTTTCAAATTTAAGTTCCCCAATAACTACCTCCTTATCGTATACGTCAAATACTTGATACCCCCTATAAATTCAACTTACACTGATCAAAGCGGAGGTCCTTCATTGTGATGACTATGTTTCCACCGTTACGCACTGTGTGGTAGGAAAAGGATGCGGAACTTTCTGTGAGAGTAGAATATGAGTTGCTATTCTTCATCTGTATCATTAAAAAGATTACGAGATAGATAATTTCCATGTGCACTATTCTTCAACGTGGTTACATGCCCGTTTGTTAGTGTCTTGCACATAACACGGAAGCACTTCTCTCTCGCTTCGCATGCAATTCTTGATATCTCGAATATTCTAGCTACTTTGTAACAGAAGAATGTGATTACATCCGAAAAACCTGTAATTCGTGCTCCGGCAAAGAACACTGTTAAAAACCAGCGTTTAAATTCTATTTTAATTCTCACGCTTTTGTTTCGATTCCGATTCGAGTTTAGCTTTGCTTGCGCAGATAGCAGTGTCTTATATCCTAAATAAGCTAAGAAAATAAATTTTAATAAAATACAAACAATTTAATTACACTTAAATGAATAAGCTATTTAAGGGAATAAGTCGTAAATCGAATAAGGGAAGTTTACGGCATAAATAAGGGGAAGTAAATCGGTAGGAGTATAGGCGATATTAGTGCATTTTATTTGTCTAGCGTAGGAAACACGATGAATACTAAACGTTTCGCGGGCGCATCTACAACGCAAAATTTATAGTCCAAAGCACACGCTGATTTTTCGCCTCAGGCTTTTCTGTGTGTAGTATCCCCCAAGGACCTCTGTACCCCAACAATGTAACGTGACTCGGCAGAAATTTCGAACGATGTGAACGTGCACTGACTTACAGCAATCCCCTATCCCGACTCCGTCTCGCGATCCTATTTCCTTTTCACTATCTCCTTGTGCAATGTCAAGGCGAAAGATCCTCCTCAAATAGCCGCTAAAAATTTCACAATTTAAGTTAAGCTATTATGCCTTTATTTCAAAAATTTTCTTTTAAAATGTGTATCGATTATGGAATATTATCTTGTATTGATGCATCGCTACAGGAATTGCTGTTTCTTCTGTGAAGTCTACAAGTTCCAACTTCAATCTAGAAATAATTGGACTCCCTCGTCACAACACGAAAATAGTAATTTCTGAACCTTTTGAAATTAATTCTTGGAATACTTTGGGAAGGGACGAATAGTATATTATCGTGTAGAGCAGAAGCATATATTTTGAAAAATTTGACATGGAATACACACGTCTCACTCATATTCCTTAGCAAGGAATAGTCAAACTTTGCGCAAATATATTCAATAGCCTTTATCCGTCAAGGAACTGAATTACGAATTAGAAAGGTATCTTCAATATGAAAGTTGGAAATAACCATGATTATTAATTAATGTCGAAAATGTTTAAAAATTGAGATACAAACAAACTAACATTCTTATTCCTTTCTCACAAGGGACATGTCCTCGTTAGGCATAGTTGGATATCATTCGTAGCAACATCCTTTATCCCTAATGCTGAGCAATGACGAATGTTAGATCAGTCGTTTACAACAGTAATTTCGATATTGAGAAGATTAATTCAGAATTTATTCTCCTCCAATCAGTGTTCCATTTCTACAAATCCGTTCTATATCCGTCGATTACCCTCGATTACCAGTCTTTTGCTGCAAAAGGTCGTTCCCTTTTCCGATTCGCCGCAATACTCCTCATCATAAATATTGTATAATGACGAATTTTAAATTAATCTCATATAGCATGGTAATTTCAATATTAAAAAGATTAATTCAAAATTTCTCCCAGAAGAGGTGAATATCTTTTCTGCTCTTGGCATTCTATATCATCCTCTAAATTATAAATTTATCGGTTATCCTCGTTTCTCAATTTTTCCCCATAAAGGGACAGTATTCCTTACCATTTATGTTGAATAATGACAAATTATGAATCTGTCATATCTAGGATAGTGTAGAGCACCATTTCAGGATGAAACCAAGAATCGGCGATTGCCAACAGAAACAATTTACAAACCGATCGGTATTTTCTAGAAGAATATGGAAAAGTTGCCTTGTGACCGGCACGAGAGTGAGTCGCTTAGTGTTCGAAAGAGAGTTCAATTACAGTGCGTCTTTACGTGTTTTCGTTTCTCTATGTTAGTGTTCTTTCCTCCGTTAAAACCGTTTTATGAATTTTGAGATGGTGTTATTCTGTAATTGTGTTTTGTCAATCTATGGTGTCTCAACTCTAGCTTTCGCCATCCTACAATTTGATAATTTAGGAATTTAGTAATTTAGAAATTTAGTAATTTCAACATTAAGAATATTATCTCTGAATATTGGAAAAATGTACTGAATGAAAATACTGAAAGATTGATCATACTACGTTATTAGAAGCAAAATCGAGATATCAAGTGATATGAAATTTTTATTTAAAATTTGCGAATTGACACTTAATCCATTGTAGGTTTAGCATTAAATGGAAGTATTTCTAATTCGTGTCGATATAAGGAATTGGAGGAAACAAAATTTTTCTTTTATATATGATTAGGTAGATGTATGTGGGGAAGTAAAACATACTGGAAGATAAAAAGGGAAATGGGAATGTTAAATTTGACACGGGAGGATCTCTAAATTTTATTTCATACAGATATCTGTATGGTTTGGAAAATGTATGGCAGGTTGTAAATAATCCACTTTTTATCTTTATCTTCCCACTTTTTGTTGTAACTTTTCCTCTTTTAGTGTGATAATTGAAGTACTTTTAATAAGGACATTCCTTATTTTTGGTATTCGCTATGCAATTAACACAATATTGTTATTAAAATTTCGAATCCTCCCATATTTCATTTTAGTCTTCTTATAAAACGGCGTAATTTTTCGCGCTCTTTAACGCATATGGTATTTAGAGACAAATAAAGATCAGTTACAGGCTAGGATAGCTCGTTTACAATATCTTATTGTGATTCTGCGCAAAGCTGCACGCAAACACGGTATATATGCACAATATCAATACATCGTTCTGTCCGATTAAAACTCGAAATTAACAATTCCAGAAGCAATTACTGGGACTGTTCGCTCCAATTACTTGTATAAACGT
The DNA here is from genome assembly GCF_001483705.2 of Eufriesea mexicana. Classification (NCBI taxonomy): domain Eukaryota; kingdom Metazoa; phylum Arthropoda; class Insecta; order Hymenoptera; family Apidae; genus Eufriesea; species Eufriesea mexicana. The sequence continues at coordinate 31,252 of NW_016918900.1, forward strand.
TGAAATCGTGCTGCGCCAATTACAGTAGTCAAAATCCAAGGAACAAAATGGATATGTATATACTAGGGAATAAGCGTTACAGCAGAAGGATCTGGTTAATGGTTCCGTCATGCGCGGCTCAAAAATATTCATTTGGAGTAGCCGAAAGTACTCCGGTCACGCATATTTCTTCAAATGACGTGTCTACTCGCGCGTTTCTCTCACGATGAAGGGAATTAATAATAGACACGACGTGTCGTTTGAAAATTGTTGGAAGGTAGCTTCGGATTGTGCTTTGTTTAATGGCAAAATGCGCTAGGTCGTGGAGTGGAGCGCGCTTGCCGGAAACCATGCTGCTCGCACGCATGCAAACGGTAAAGGGGCCAAATAATTAGAAAAACGCTCTTATGGAGCAGCGTGACCTATTGCTAGTCGCCAGCTCGCGGCTTATGTATTAGGCTCGCCGTCTACAGTCGGAAAAGTCCCGTTCGTTAGAGCTCGCTATGCGTCCTACCGAGACGACGTTACTATATTCCGGCGTCATAATCACCGTATTTTCATCGATGGCATTTTCATAGGGACAACTGTATGTCTAGCAACAAGTTTCTCCTTTCAATGACTTTTCATTGCATGCAAGCATGTGCAAACGTGGAACTAGGCAAGCGTAGCATTTGAGCTGTGACAGCTTAGCTAGGAGAGACCGGAGAATATCATTTGTGTGCCCTATAGGAATGGTAAAGCCGTCCCCCTGCGACCTTCGGACGAATTTTCGCTAGGATATTTTTGTGGTGGAAGGCGGAGACAGGTTATCGGTTAAAAGATTGGGGAAGTCTTGAGAACCTTGTTTCTTTTAGAAATTTATTCCTAGGACCTAAATTAGAGAAAATTGGACCACGGCAGGTACCCAATGGAACTTAATGTACGATTTTTGACTACTAGGTAGTTTCTTTCCGAAAGAATTACTCAATTAAACTCCGAACCTGTTGACCATTATCTTAAAGGCCAGAAAGAATTTTACATGTTCCCATTCAGTATGACTGATGCTTGTGGATTGAATGCATCCTGTGTATATTCTGCCACATAAATTTTTTAATTAGCAACATGTTGATGGTATACTCTTCATTGAGTCTGAAATTACTTAGAAACGAAAATATGTCCATTAACTTTTATGGCATGACCTTAGTTGCTTCATAAACCGTAATTGAACGTAATGCAAAGAAAGACATTTTTTGTTGAAACTGCCAGTTCTCCAATCTTTACAAATTTTCAGCATGAAGCTGCCTATGTCTTCTTCAGTAAAACAGTATAATTCAAATTCAATCCCGGTATGCGGAAGTAAGACTCACGAAAGCATGCAAACGGTACATATAGCAGCGTATGGCGCTAACAGCTTACACTATGACAATGAGCCTTCGTCGTAGTGAGTTTCTCATACGAAATCCCATAAACATCAATTGCACCCGCATTAGGCTGAAATTACGTGGAGCGTATCTTAACGCGCGCGAATTTTCGATAAATCCTAAAAATTGACAAAATATAATTTAGAATAAAATGTGTACGTAAGTTGGCAATTAAAATTCTCTAACACCAGTATGTTCAGTTTCTCGTAAATGTGTCGTGGTCTAAGGACTCTATCGAGTACTGTAGAAAATTGGCATTAATTCGTACATTAAACATTCCAAAGTTCAAATTCAAAACCATTTCCAAACATTTTGCTTGAAATTTCCCATTGATTCGATCGTTGCTTTAGTCACATGATTGCGTGATATTACTTCTAATATATATTAAATTAATTTTCCTGTATTTTTCCAAATTCATCTTGCCTTCCATCATACGTGGGTCAATTAACCAGTGGTAGGGTTAGCGTTAAACATCAAATGACGACGCGTGGAGTATCGGAATAAAATAATTCCACTCATTAATTAGCACCCGATGCCCCGCACACTGTTATAAGTTATTTCTCTGAATTTTCAGCGTCAAGTCTTCGAACCGCTATTCCTCCGCATATATCTAACCACCAAAGGCATAGTGTTGGATATGCACTGGGTGGATGAAACTCGTTCCACGGTCTAATTCCAAATCCTCCGCCACTCCCTGCCGTCATAGATGCTTACTGGCGCGTAACGGAAATGAGTAACGCGCGTATGAGTCTGTCCTGGCGACAATCTATAACATTATCGGCATTATGCGGCCAGCATTTCAGCATTCTGCGTGCAAGCGGACGCGCGAACGTAGATACGCGGCTTCGCGAATTTGATTCGAATGCATTTGGCACTCGTTCGAGTCGGAAGAACAAGGAACCATACAGATACATCAACGGGCAGGAATACCAGAACTAGCGATAGACTCCATTTCGGGGAGCCATCGGTATGATCCTCCTTACATTAGGGATTCCACCGGCGATCTCTACCTTGATAATCTTGGAAGTTCTTTGCATTCACTTCCGTCCTATACTACAGGGTTGCTTCTTATGGGAAGGTATGTTTATTGACATGGCTTGGATTTATTGCTGGATTCGTGGTTCTCGGTAATTTTGCTGAATGCATTGAAGTGATATGCAAATCGTTATTTTAATTAATGTTAGCTGGTGGACTGCGTTTGCTGCTTAAATTAATATTTCACTCTGTTCTTATTATTCGGAGTAAATAACTTTGAATATTGGTTATCTATATAGTTTAATATGTTTTGGTAGACGGCGTGAATTATTCCTCAATGCCGCAGCATTTATTAATGCCTAGTTTATTTATTTATTGCTATACCTGCACGGGAACATCCGATCTGAAAAATTAAAAGAAAATTATTACAGTGGGCACAAGGTTAACGGTAACAAAGGAAAGTAAAGGTAGAGCAAGGAAATAAAGGTGAAAATAAAAGTATACAAATACGTAAAGGGATGAGACATGTATAAGTATAAGAAAATAAGAATTTTCTACAGGGATGTGTGATATAACAGCTGTCCTAGAGAGTGAAGGGATTGGGTAAACATATATAAGGGAGGATAGATGTTGTTAACACTAATAACCATTCTATTAATAACTGAGTGGTACGCGAAAGCAGTTTTACGTTTTTGTACATGAAGAAAGCAGTTTCGCCTTGAATAAGAACATGGAACACTGACTGAAGATTTTTCCAATATATCAGAACAGTTTACGAGGCTACTGCGTACTCTGTAAACAAAAAGGGTAACAGAGATTTCCCTCGTTTCCTCTAACGTTTTTAAGATGCGTGACGAAGGCATGAATTCTAAGTTACGACACGAAACTAACTTTGGCTGTCCAATATGCCGTGAAGCTAAACGTAATAGCAGTTATCGTAGTATCCCTAAGTAGCTAGTGTGGAACTCAGAGTAATGTGCCCAGAT
>NW_016918901.1:0-1204 GCF_001483705.2 Eufriesea mexicana
CAGAGGCAAGCAGAGTATGCATAGTGGGCCGCAGATGTCCACTGCAATCTAGTGTACAGCACACGGGTCAAAGATATCCTAACCTAACTTGACCTAACCTAACGTAACCAAACATAACGTGCCACGACAACTACTTCTGGCCTCCCCAGGGCCAAATAGAAAATAGTAGAGCACAGTAGAGCGCAGAAATATAGAGCGCAGAAATCGTCCGAATGGCAGTGTATGGCGCGAAAATCGATGTTACCTTATACTAACCAGTCGTAACCTTACCTGACCAAGCGTAGAATAGCTCAACCTAACGCGTCGAGACCTCAACTTCTGGCCTCCGCAGGGACAAGCAGAATGTGCTAGAGCACAGTGGGACGCAGAAATCCACAGCATTGCAGTGAGTAGCACAAAAGCCGAATATATGCCAATCTAACTAGACGAAACCTTACTTAACCAAACGTAGCATAGCTCAACATGACGTTCCGCGATCTCTGTTCGTGGCATTCGCAAAGCCAAGCAGAATGAAGTAGAGCACAGTATGTCATAGAAATTAGCGGAACAGCAATTTAGGCACAAAGGTCAAATTATCCTATCCAAACGTAGCCAAACGTAACATAACCAAACATAACTTAACACAACCTAACGTGACGAGACCTCTGTTGCTGGCACGCTGAGACACGCAGAGTGTACTAGAGCATAAAAGTCAATCCCTTCATCTCCCAATGTATCCCATCCTAAAATAACCAAACATAACTGAACCAAACGTGCGTCAACCACTATTTCTGGCCTTCCCAGAGTCGAGCAGATCATATTAGAGGAGAGCAGAGTGCAGGAATCCACAGTATAGCAGTGTATAGCTGATAAGTCAAAGGTTCCCTAGCCTAAAACAAACTAACCTGAACTTTCCGAACGCAGCATAACTCATCGTAAAGTGTCGAGACCACTATTGCTGGTGTCCCGAGAGACATGCAGAACATATTAGAGTAGAGTAAATCGGCGAAGACCGAAGATAAGCAGTGAATAAAGAAAAGCCGAACCTACCCTAATCTAACACATACTAACCAATCATAACCAAACGGGACATATCTAAATCTAACGTGCTGAGACCGCAGTTGCGGGACAACAATGAGCCAAGCAGAACGTATTACGGCATAGTGGATCGCAGAGATCCATAGAATAGCAGTTTACAGCAAAAATGGAAAAGCCACCCTGTCAC
>NW_016918902.1:0-227 GCF_001483705.2 Eufriesea mexicana
CCTCTGCTCGACTATGGGGTGTCGAGCAGTAGCGGTCGTGGCACGTTAGTTTGAGTCAGATTATGTCTGGTTTGTTTTGGGTAAGATATCTCCGACTTTCGTGCTATACACTATCATCTGATGGATTCCCGTGATCTACTGTGCTCTGGTTTATTCTGCTTAGACCTCGGTATGCCAGCACTATTGGTCTCGGCACGTTAGGTTGAGTTCGGTTGCGCTTGGTTAGT
>NW_016918903.1:0-258 GCF_001483705.2 Eufriesea mexicana
CTTAACCTAACCTCACAGAACCTAACGTAACCCACATAACCTACCTTTACCAATTCGAACCTAGTATGACGTAACGCAACCTAACCTAGCATGAACTGAACTGACCGAACCTGACCGAACCTAACCTAACCTAACCTGACACAACCTAACCTAACCTAATTTCACAAAACCTAACGTAACTTACTGAACCAAACCTCACCTATCCGAACCTAACCTAACTTAACCTAACCTAAAATAACCTAACACACGCTGATGTGA
>NW_016918904.1:0-1481 GCF_001483705.2 Eufriesea mexicana
ACCTGACACAACGTAACCTAATCAAGCGCAGAATAACTAAAACTAACGGGGCGAGACCACTGTTGCTGGACTCACCAGAGCCAAGCTGCGAATATTAGATCTCAGTAGAGCGCAGAATTCCGCTGAACAGCAGTGCATGGCTCAAAAGTCGGATCAAGTCTAACCAAGCCTATCGTAACCTAACCTAACCGAACGTAGGATGACTAAGCCGTACGAGGCGACACCACCCTCACTGGCAACCATAGAGAAAAGCGGACCATATTAGAGCACAGCAGAGCGCAGGAATCCGCCGAAGGAGAGTGTATAGCACTAAAGTCTCTGCTATCGTAACCAAACATAACCTAACCGAAAGTAACCAAGCGTAACCTAATTAAGCCTAACGCGTCACGACCACAATTTCTGGCGTCCAGAGATGCGAGCAGAGTATAGTAGAGACATGTAGAGCGCAGCTATCCACCGAAAAGCAGTGTATAGCACAAGACTCAAAGATACCCTCTCCTAACCTAACCGAGCGTAACATAACTCAACATAACATGCCGAGACCGCTATTGCAGGCCTTCCCAGAGCCAAGCAGAGCATATTAGAGTGGAGTAGAGTGCAGGAATTCATAGGATCGCAGTGCATAACACAATAGTCAAAGCCACATTTTCCTGACACAACCAAGCGTAAATAACCTTACGCAGCATAACTCAGCATAACGTGCCGAGACCTCTGCTGCTGAACTCTCCATAGCCAATCAGAATATGCTAGCACAGAGTAGAGCGCAGAAATCTACCGAATACTAGTGTATAGCACAAAGGTCGAAGCCATCCGAACCAAATTTTACCTAATCTAACCTAACATAACGTTACCTACCTCAACCAAACGTGCCACGGAAGCTATTGCTAGCATCCGTAGAGTCAAGCAGGGCACAATAGATTTGTATAGAGCGATGGAATCCACAGAACCGAAGCGTATAGCTGAAAAGTCAAACATATCCAAACGTTACCCAAACCAACATAACCTTGCGAAACGTAGAATGACTCAACATAACATGCCGCGACCACAATTACTGGTATCCGCAGAGCCAAGCAGAATATACAACTGCACATTAGAGTTCAGAAATCTGCCTCACTGCACTGTAAAGCAGAAGAGTCAAAGACAACCTCACCTAACCCGAGCAAGCCGAACCCGCCAAACGTAGTCTAACTCATCCGAACGTGTCACGAACGCTATTGCTGGCCTCCCCAGAGCCAACCAGAGGCAATTAGAACAATCCAGAGCGCAGAAAACCAGCGAAGAGCAGTGTATAGCACAAAAGACGAAGATATTCAGCCAAGCCTAACCAAATCTAGCCAAACAAAACTTAAATTGACTCGGCCAAACGTGCGGAGACCACCATTACTGCAATCTCCAGAGCCAAGCAGAGCATATTGGAAGAGGGTAGAGCGCAGATATCCATAGAATGGATGTGCAAAGCGCAATATTCTGAGCCACACTAT
>NW_016918904.1:9414-10967 GCF_001483705.2 Eufriesea mexicana
ATGTGCTCTGCCTGGCTCTGGGGAGGGCAGCAATATTTGTCTCGGCACGTTATGTTGCGTCAGCTTACATTCGGTTATGTTGGGCTGGGCAAAGTTTGGTCAGAGCAGCGTTAACTTTTGTGCTGCACACTGCAGTTCGGTGGATTTCTGCTCTCCAATGGGCTCTAGTACGTCCAGCTTGCCTCACGCGACCGCAGGAATAGCGGTCTCGTCGCGTAAGCTTGAGATATGCTTTGTACGGCTATGCTCTGCTTGATTGGGTTAGGCTTAAGTAGCTTTGACTCTTCTCATATGCACAAGATTATATGGATTTCTGCGTTCCGCTCCCCACTAGTGTGTTCTGGCTGGCACTGGGGAAGAAAGCAGTAACGTCTGCGGCACTTTATGCTGGGTTAGGTTACGTATGTTTATGCTACGATTGGTTAGCTTAGCAGGGGATAGCTTTAACTTTCGTGCTAAAGTTTGCTATTAGGCGGACTTCGCGCGCTACAGTGCTCTAATATTTTCAGCTTGTCTCTGAGATGGGCAGTAATTGTGGTTTCGGCACGTTATGTAAAGTCAGGTTACGTCCGCTCAGGTTGGGTTAGGCTATGTTACGATAGGGTATCCTTCACTTTTGTGCTGTGCTCTGCTATTCGGTGGATTAGGTTAGGTTAGGTTAGGTTTTGTTAGGTTATACTAGGCTATGTTTGGCTATGTTCTGTTGCTTGGGGTTAGGTTTGGGAAGCTTAGTCTTTTCTGCTTTGCACTGCGATTCTATGGACACCTGCTTTCGAATCTCCACTAATCTGTTCTGCTTGAACCTCGGGAGGCCAGTAGTACTTGCCGCGACGCGTTAGGTTGAGTTTGGTTACGTTTGGTTATGTGACGATTGCTTAGGCTTGGATAGGATGACTATAATTCTTCTGATGTACACCGCGATTCTGCGGATTTTTGCGTTCTACTCTCCACTAATGTGTTCTCCATGGCTATGGGAAGGCCAGTAATGGTGGCCTCGGCTAGTGATGTTGTGTCAGGATACGCTCGGTTTGGTTAGGTTAGACTAGGCTTGGTTAGGATAACTTTAACTTTTGTGCTGTGCACGACGCACGCCTAGTCGGTTTGTTTCTGCCCCCTACTGCGCTCTAGTATGTTCAGCTTGGCTCTGTGGAGGGCAGCAATAGCGGTATCGGCTCGTTAGGTTGTGTTAGTCTACGTTCCGTTATGTCACGATTGGTTATGTTAAGAGAAGACAGTTTGGCTTTAGTGCTATAGTCTGCTATAATGTGGATTTCTGCGACCGACAGCAATCTAATATCTTCAGCTTGTCTCTGTGAAGGCCAGCAGTAGTGGTCGCTGCGCGTTTGGTTGATATATGTAAAGTTCGGTTATGTTACTGTTGGTTATGTTAGGAGAGGATAGCATAAACTTTAGTGCTATAGTCTGCTATTAGGTGGATTTCTGTGTCCAACTGTGCTTCAGTGTAAGCAGCATAGCTCTGGGAATTCTGGGACGGCCAGAAATGTTGGCCTCGGCACATGATGTTATGTCAGGATACGTTGGATTAGGTTGGG
>NW_016918905.1:0-256 GCF_001483705.2 Eufriesea mexicana
AATGCCGGCAATGGTGTTCTTGGCACGCTAGGTTGAATCAGGTTACGTTTGGTTGGGATAGGCAAAGCCAAGTTTGGTTAGAGTATATATGGCTTTCGTGCAATAGAGGGTTATTCGGTGGAATCGTGCCCTCTACTGTGCTCTGATCCTATCTGCTAGGACCTGGGAAGCCAGTAATAGCGTTCGGAGCACCTTATGTTGTGTTTGGTTACGTCAGATTAGATTTTGTTTGTTTTGGTTGGGTTTGGATGTCTTA
>NW_016918906.1:0-21962 GCF_001483705.2 Eufriesea mexicana
GATTCTATTGGCACGCTATAGCCGTTGCAATGCTATAGAATCTGGCTGGAGGTTCCAATTTTACTCATATTTACGACTAATGCCGCGTTGAGGTAACTCTCTTGCGTCAATAAGGAGGAAAAGTTTCATTGGCGTGCTACAGCCACTGCAGTGCTACAGAATCTGTCTGGAATATAAAATTATATTGACATGTTCGACTAATATCGGGGTGAGATAACTTTCTTTCATAAATGAGGTGGAAAGACTCTATTGGCGTGCAATTGCCATCGCAATACAATAGAATCTGCATGGAAAATTCAATTTTAATGACATTTTCAAATAATATCCTGGTGAGCTAGCTCCCTTGCATAAATAAGGAGGAAAGACTCTATTGGCGTGATGTAGCCATTGCAATGCTATAGAATCTGGCTGGAAGATTCAATTTTATTCACATATTCGTCTAATGTCGCGGTGAGATCACTTTGTTGCATAAATATGCGGGAAAAGTTCCATTGGCGTGCTACAGCCGCTGCAGTGCTACAGAATCTGGCTGGAATACATAATTATATTGACATGTTCGAGTAATATCGGGGTGAGATAAATTTCTTTCATTGAAAAGGAGGAAAGATTCTGTTGGCGTGCTATAGCCATTGAAATGATACATAATCTGGACGGAAAATCCAATTTTATTAACATGTTCTTCTAATTTCGTGGTGGGCTGTCTTTCTTGCATAAACCAGGAGAAAGAACACTATTGGCGTGGTATTGCCATTGTAATGCTATAGAATCAGGCTGGAAAAACCAATTTTATTAACATTTTCTTACAATTTCGTGGTGATCTATCTTTCTTGCATATATAAGGAGGAAAGATTCTATTGGCGTGCTATAGCCGTTGCAATGCTATAGAATCTTGCTGGAACATTAAATTTTATTGACATTTACCTCTAATGCCGAGTTGAGCTAACTTTCTTGCGTAAATAAGGAGGAAAGTTTCCATTGGTGTGCTATAGCCACTGCAGTGCTATAGAATCTGGCTGGAAGATTCAATTTTATTGACATTGTGATCTAATATCGTGGTGACCTAACTTTCTTGCATCAATAAGGAGGAAAGGTTCTATGGGCGTGCTATAGCCATTGCATTGCTATAGAATATGGCTGGAAATTTCAATTTTATTCGCATATACGACTATTGTCGTGGTGAGTTGACTTTCTTGCATAAATAAGGAGGAAACATTCTATTGGCGTGCTATAGCCATTGCAATGCTATAGAATCTGTCTGGATATTTCAATTTTATTCACATATACGACTCTTGTCGTGGTGAGCTTACTTTCTTGCGTAAATAAGGAGGAAAGATTCCATTGTCGTGCTATAGCCACTGCAGTGCTACAGAATATGGCTGAAAAATATGACTTTATTGACAGTTTCGACTAATATCGTTCTGAGATATCTTTCATGCACAAATAAGGTGGAAAGCTTCTATTGGCGTGCTATAGCCGTAGCAATGCTGTAGAATCTGGCGGGATCATTTAATTTTATTGACATTTTCGACTAATATCGTGGTGAGCTAACCTCGTTGCATTGATAAGGGGGGAAGACTATATTGGCGTGCAATTGCCGTCGCAATGCCATAGAGTCTGCAAGGAAAATTCAATTTTAATGAACTTTTCAATTAATATAGTGGAGGGCTAACTTTCTTGCGTAAATAAGGAGGAAGGACTCTATTGGCATGCTATAGCCATTGCAATGCTATAGAATCATGCTGGAAATTTAAATTGTATTGACATTTTCGACTAATATCGTGATGAGCTACCTATCTTGCATAAATAAGGAGGAAAGATTCTATTAACGTGCTATAGCCGTTGTAATGCTATAGAACCTGTCTGGAGCATTTATTTATATTGACATTTTCGGATAATATTGTGGTGAGCTAGGCTCCTGGCATATATAAGGAGGAAATATTCTATTGGCGTGCTACGGCCATTGCAGTGCAATTGAATCTGGCTGGGAAACTCAATTTTATAGACATTTTCGAATAATATCGTGGTGAGCTAACTTTCTTGCATTAATAAGGAGGAAAGATACTATGGGCGTGCTATAGCCATTGCATTGCTATAGAATATGTCTGAAAAATTCAATTTTATTGACATTTTCGACTAATATCGTGGTGAGCTAACTTTCTTGCATTAATAAGGAGGAAAGATTCCATTGTGGTGCTATAGCCACTGCATTGCTACAGAATATGGCTGAAAAATATGACTTTATTGACATTTCGACTAATATCGTGGTGAGCTAACTTTCTTGCATTAATAAGGAGGAAAGATTCCATTGTGGTGCTATAGCCACTGCATTGCTACAGAATATGGCTGAAAAATATGACTTTATTGACATTTTCGACTAATATCGTGGTGAGCTTACTTCGTTGCATTGATAAGGGGGGAAGACTCTATTGGCGTGCAATTGCCGTCGCAATGCTATATAATCTGCAAGGAAAATTCAATTTTATTGAACTTTTCAAGTAATATAGTGGTAAGCTGACTTTCTTGCTTAAATAAGGGCGAGAGACTCTATTGGCGTGCTGTAACCATTGCAATGCTGTAGAGTCTGGTTGGAAGATTCAATTTTATTCACATATACGACTCTTGTCGTGGTGAGCTAACTTTCTTGCGTAAACATGGTGGAAAGATTCCATTGTCGTGCTATAGCCACTGCAGTGCTACAGAATATGGCTGAAAAATATGACTTCATTGACATTTTCGACTAATATCGCGGTGAGCTAACTTCGTTGCATTGATAAGGGGGGAAGACCCTATTGGCGTGCAATTGCCGTCGCAATGCTATGGAATCTGCAAGGAAAATACAATTTTATTGAACTTTTCAAGTAATATAGTGGTGAGCTGACTTTCTTGCATAAATAAGGGCGAGAGACTCTATTGGCGTGCTGTAGACATTGCAATGCTATAGAATCTGGCTGGAAGATCCAATTCTATCTACATTTTCGAATAATATCGTGCTCAGCTATCTTTCTTGCAAAAAAAAGGTGGAAAGATACTATTGGCCTGCTATAGCCATTGGAATGCTACGGAATCTAGCTGGAAAATTCTATTTTCTTGTCATTGTCGACTAATATCGTCGTGACCTGACTTTCTTGCATAAATAAGGGCGAGAGACTCTATTGGCGTGCTGTAGACATTGCAATGCTATAGAATCTGGCTGGAAGATCCAATTCTATCTACATTTTCGAATAATATCGTGCTCAGCTATCTTTCTTGCAAAAAAAAGGTGGAAAGATACTATTGGCCTGCTATAGCCATTGGAATGCTACGGAATCTAGCTGGAAAATTCTATTTTCTTGTCATTGTCGACTAATATCGTCGTGACCTGACTTTCTTGCATAAATAAGGAAGAAAGAATCTATTGGCGTGCTATAACCATTGCAATGCTATAGAATCTGGCTGGAAGAAACAATTCTATTCACATTTTCGTCTAATGTCGCTGTGATATCACTTTGTTGCATAAATATGGGGGAAAAGTTCCATTGGGGTTCTATAGCCACTGCAGTGCTACAGAATCGAGCTGGAAAATCCGATTTTATTGACATTTTCTTCGAATATCTTGGTGAGCTAGCTTTTTTGCATAAATAAGGATGAAAGATTCTATTGGCGTCCTATAGGAGTCGCAATGCTATAGGATCTTGCTGGAAATTAATTTTTATTGTAATTTTCGTCTAATATCGTGGTGAACAAACTTCTTTGCATAGATAAGGAGGAACAATCCAATTGGCGTGCAGTAGCCATCGCAATGCTATAGATTCTTCATGGAAACTTCAATTTCATTGACATTTTCAAATAATATCGTGGTGAGCTAACATTCTTGCGTAAATAAGGAGGAATGATTCTGTTGGCGTGCTATAGCCAATGCAATGATACATAATCTGGACGGAAAATCCAATTTTATTAACATGTTCTTCTTATTTCGTGGTGGGCTATCTTTCTTGCATAAACCAGGAGGAAGAACACTATTGGCGTGGTATTGCCAGTGTAATGCTATAGAATCAGGCTGGAAAAACCATTTTTATTAACATTTTCTTCCAATCTCGTGGTTAGCTAGCTTTCTAGCATAAATGAAGAGGGAAGATTCTATTGGCGTGCTATAGCCATTGCAATGCTGTAGAATCTTGCTGGTATATCATATTTTGTTGATATTTTGACTAATATCGTGGTGAGCTAACTTTCTTTCATAAATAAGTAGGAAGAATACTATTGGCGTGCTATTGCCATTGCAATGCAATTAAATCTGGCTGGAAAGTTGAATTTTACTGACATTTTCGGACAATATCGTTATGTGCTGTCCTTCTTGCTTAAATAAGGATCAAAGATTCTGTTGGCGTGCTATTGCCATTGCAATGCTATAGAATCATTCTGGAAAATTAAATTGTCTTGACATTTTCGACTAATATCGCGGTGAGCTGCCTATCTTGCATAAATGTGGAGGAAAGATTCTACTGACGTGCAATAGCCGTTGTAATGCTATAGATCCTGTCTGGAGCATTCATTTTTATTGATATTTTCGGATAATATTGTGGTGAGCTAGGCTCCTCGCATAAATAAGATGGAAATTTTCTATTGGCGTGCTATACCCGTTGTAGTGCTATAGAATCTGCATGGAGTATTCGATTTTATTGACATTTTCGACTAATATCGGCGTGAGCTAACTTTCTTGCATATGTAAGGAGGAAAGACACTTCTGGCGTGCTATAGCCATAGCAGTGCTATAGAATCAGGCTGGAATATATAATTTGATTAACATTTTCTTCCGATTTCGTGGCGAGCTATCTCTCTAGCATAAATAAGGAGGGAAGATACTATTGGCGCGCTATAGCCATTGCAATGGTATAGAATCTTGATGGAACATTAAATCTTATTGACATTTTCGACTCATATCGTGGTGAGCTAGTCTTCTTGCATAAATAAGGATGAAAGATTCTATTCGCGTCCTATAGGCATCGCAATGCTGTGGAATCTTGCTGGAAAACTAAATTTTATTGACATTTCCGACTATTATCGTGGTGAGCTAACTTTCCTGCATAAATAAAGGGGAAAGACACTATTGGCGTGCTATAGCTGTTGCAATACTTTAGAGTCCGGCTGGAAGATGCAATTTTATTCACATATACGACTAATGTCGTGGTGATCTAACTTTCTTGCGTCAGTAAGCAGGAAAAATTTCACTGGCGTGCTATGGCCATTGTAGTGCAATAGAATCTGTATGGAAGATCCAATTCTATTTACATTTTCGAATAATATCGTGGTAAGCGTACTTTCTTACATAAATAAGGAGGAAATATCCTATTGGCGTGCAATAGCCATTGCAATGATGTAAATGTCGATGGAAAATCCAATTTTATTAACATTTTCTGCTGATATCGTGGTGAGATAACTTTTTTACATAAATAGGGAGAAAAGATTCCATTGGCGTGCTATAGTCATTGCAATGCTATAGAATCATGCTGGAAAATTAATTTTTATTGACATTCTCCACTAATATCGTGGTGAGCTAACTTTCTTGCATTAATAAGGAGGAAAGATACTATGGGCGTGCTATAGCCATTGCATTGCTATGGAATATGTCTGGAAAAGCCAATTTTATTAACATTTTCTTCCAACTACGTGGTGAGCTATCTTTCTTGCATATACAAGGAGGAAAGGTTCTATTGGCGTGCTGTAGCCATTGCAATGCTATAGAATCTGTCTGGATATTTCAACTTTATTCACATATACGACTCTTGTCGTGTTGAGCTAACTTTCTTGCGTAAATAAGGAGGAAATATTCCATTGTCGTGCTATAGCCACTGCATTGCTACAGAATATGGATGAAAAATATGACTTTATTGACATTTTCGACTAATATCGTGGTGAGCTTAATTCGTTGCATTGATAAGGGGGGAAGACTCTATTGGCGTGCAATTGCCGCCGCAGTGCTATATAATCTGCATGGAAAATTCAATTTTATTGAACTTTTCAAGTAATATAGTGGTGAGCTGACTTTCTTGCATAAATAAGGGCGAGAGACTCTATTGGCGTGCTGTAACCATTGCAATGCTATAGAGTCTGGTTGGAAGATTCAATTTTATTCACATATACGACTCTTGTCGTGGTGAGCTAACTTTCTTGCGTAAACATGGTGGAAAGATTCCATTGTCGTGCTATAGCCACTGCAGTGCTACAGAATATGGCTGAAAAATATGACTTTATTGACATTTTCGGCTAATATCGTGCTGAGATATCTTTCTTGCACAAATAAGGTGGAAAGATTCTATTGGCGTGCTATAGCCGTAGCAATGCTGTAGAACCTGGCGGGATCATTTAATTTTATTGACATTTTCGACTAATATCGTGGTGAGCTAACCTCGTTGCATTTATAAGGGGGGAAGACTCTATTGGCGTGCAATTGCCGTCGCAGAGCTATAGAGTCTGCAAGGAAAATTCAATTTTATTGAACTTTTCAATTAATATAGTGGTGAGCTTATTTTCTTGCGTAAATAAGGAGGAAAGACTCTATTGGCATGCTATAGCCATTGCAATGCTATAGAATCATGCTGGAAATTTAAATTGTATTGACATTTTCGACTAATATCGTGATGAGCTACCTATCTTGCATAAATAAGGAGGAAAGATTCTATTAACGTGCTATAGCCGTTGTAATGCTATAGAACCTGTCTGGAGCATTCATTTATATTGACATTTTCGGCTAATGTTGTGGTGAGCTAGGCTCCTGGCATAAATAAGGAGGAAATATTCTATTGGCGTGCTACGGCCATTGCAGTGCAAGAGAATCTGGCTGGGAAACTCAATTTTATTGACATTTTCGAATAATATCGTGGTGAGCTAACTTTCTTGCAATAAGTAAGGTGGTAAGATTCTATTGGCGTGCTATAGTCATTTGAATGATACAGAATCTGACTGGAAAATAAAATTTTATTGACATTTTCGACTAATATCGGTGTGAGCTAGCTTTCTTGCATAAGTAAGGTGTAAGATTCTATTGGCGTGCTATAGCCATTGGAATGATACAGAATCTGACTGGAAAATAAAATTTTATTGACATTTTCGACTAATATCGGGGTGAGCTAACTTTCTTGCATATATTAGTAGGAAAGACACTACTGGCGTGCTATAGGCATAGAAATGTTATATAACCTGGCTGGAAAATCCAATTTTATTAACATTTTCTACCAATTTCGTGGTTAGCTAGCTTTCTAGCATAAATGAAGAGGGAAGATTCTATTGGCGTGCTATAGCCATTGCAATGCTGTAGAATCTTGCTGGTATATTATATTTTGTTGATATTATGACTAATATCGTGGTGAGTTAACTTTCTTTTATAAATAAGTAGAATAGATTCTATTGGCACGCTGTAGCCGTTGCAATGCTATAGAATCTGGCTAGAGGTTCCAATTTTATTCATATTTACGACTAATGCCGTGTTGAGGTAACTTTCTTGCGTCAATAAGGAGGAAAATTTTCATTTGCGTGCTACAGCCACTGCAGTGCTACAGAATCTGTCTGGGAAGTCCACTTTTATTAACATTTTCTTCTAAGATCGTGGAGAGCTAACCTTGTTGCATAAAGAAGGAGGAAAGCTTCTATTTGCGTGCTATGCCTGTTGCAGTGCTATAGAATCTGGATGGAAAATTCAATTTTATTGACATTTTCGACTTATATTGTTGTGAGCTATCTTTCTTGCATAGACAAGGAGGAAGAAAACTATTGGCGTGCTATTGCCATTGCAATGCTATAGAATCTGGCTGGAAAGTTGAATTTTACTAATATTTTCGGACAATATCGTTATGTGCTGTCCTTCTTGCTGAAATAAGGATCAAAGATCCTATTGGCGTGCTATTGCCATTGCAATGCTATAGAATCGTTCTGGAAAATTAAATTGTATTGACATTTTCGACTAATATCGCGGTGAGCTGCCTATCTTGCATAAATGTGGAGGAAAGATACTACTGACGTGCAATAGCCGTTGTAATGCTATAGATCCTGTCTGGAGCATTCATTTTTATTGACATTTTCGGATAATATTGTGGTGAGCTAGGCTCCTCGCATAAATAAGAGGGAAATATTCTATTGGCGTGCTATACCGGTTGTAGTGCTATAGAATCTGCATGGAGTATTCGATTTTATTGACATTTTCGACTAATATCGGCGTGAGCTAACCTTCTTGCATATGTAAGGAGGACAGACCCTTCTGGCGTGCTATAGCCATAGCAATGCTATAGAATCAGGCTGCAATATCCAATTTGATTAACATTTTCTTCCGATTTCGTGGTGAGCTATCTCTCTAGCATAAATAAGGAAGAAAGATTCGATTCGCGTCCTATAGGCATCGCAATGCTATAGAATCTTGCTGGAAAACTAAATTTTATTGACATTTCCGACTATTATCGTGGTGAGCTAACCTTCTTGCATAAATAAAGGGGAAAGACACTATTGACGTGCTATAGCTGTTGCAATACTTTAGAATCCGGCTGGAAGATGCAATTTTATTCACATATACGACTAATGTCGTGGTGATCTAACTTTCTTGCGTCAGTAAGCAGGAAAAATTTCACTGGCGTGCTATGGCCATTGTAGTGCAATAGAATCTGTATGGAAGATCCAATTCAATTTACATTTTCGAATAATATCGTGGTAAGCGAACTTTCTTACATAAATAAGGAGGAAATATCCTATTGGCGTGCAATAGCCTTTGCAATGATGTAAATGTCGATGGAAAATCCAATTTTATTAACATTTTCTTCTGATATCGTGGTGAGTTAACTTTTTTACGTCAATAGGGAGAAAAGATTCCATTGGCGTGCTATAGTTATTCCAATGCTATAGAATCATGCTGGAAAATTAATTTTTATTGACATTCTCCACTAATATCGTGGTGAGCTAACTTTCTTGCATTAATAAGGAGGAAAGATTCTATGGGCGTGCTATAGCCATTGCATTGCTATAGAATATGTCTGGAAAATCCAATTTTATTAACATTTTCTTCCGATTTCGTGGTGAGCTATCTCTCTAGCATAAATAAGGAGGGAAGATACTATTGGCGCGCTATAGCCATTGCAATGGTATAGAATCTTGATGGAACATTAAATTTTATTGACATTTTCGACTCATATCGTGGTGAGCTATTTTTCTTGCATAAATAAGGAAGAAAGATTCTATTCGCGTCCTATAGGCATCGCAATGCTATAGAATCTTGCTGGAAAACTAAATTTTATTGACATTTCCGTGGTGAGCTAACTTTCTTGCATAAATAAAGGGGAAATACACTATTGACGTGCTATAGCTGTTGCAATACTTTAGAATCCGGCTGGAAGATGCAATTTTATTCACATATACGACTAAAGTCGTGGTGATCTAACTTTCTTGCGTCAGTAAGCATGAAAAATTTCACTGGCGTGCTATGGCCATTGTAGTGCAATAGAATCTGTATGGAA
Source organism: Eufriesea mexicana (assembly GCF_001483705.2). Taxonomy (NCBI): domain Eukaryota; kingdom Metazoa; phylum Arthropoda; class Insecta; order Hymenoptera; family Apidae; genus Eufriesea; species Eufriesea mexicana. Next base: position 9,474 of record NW_016918906.1, read on the forward strand.
GATCCAATTCTATTTACATTTTCGAATAATATCGTGGTAAGCGAACTTTCTTACATAAATAAGGAGGAAATATCCTATTGGCGTGCAATAGCCATTGCAATGATGTAAATGTCGATGGAAAATCCAATTTTATTAACATTTTCTTCTGATATCGTGGTGAGTTAACTTTTTTACATAAATAGGCAGAAAAGATTCCATTGGCGTGCTATAGTCATTCCAATGCTATAGAATCATGCTGGAAAATTAATTTTCATTGACATTCTCCACTAATATCGTGCTGAGCTAACTTTCTTGCATTAATAAGGAGGAAAGATTCTATGGGCGTGCTATAGCCATTGCATTGCTATAGAATATGTCTGGAAAAACCAATTTTATTAACATTTTCTTCCAATTCCGTGGTGAGCTATCTTTCTTGCATATATAAGGAGGAAAGATTCTATGGGCGTGCTGTAGCCATTGCAATGCTATAGAATCTGTCTGGATATTTCAACTTTATTCACATATACGGCTCTTGTCGTGGTGAACTAGCTTTCTTGCGTAAATAAGGAGGAAAGATTCCATTGTCGTGCTATAGTCACTGCAGTGCTACTGAATATGGCCGAAAAATATGACTTTATTGACATTTTCGACTAATATCGTGGTGAGCTAACTTCGTTGCATTGATAAGGGGGGAAGACTCTATTGGCGTGCAATTGCCGTCGCAATGCTATAGAAGCTGCAAGGAAAATTCAATTTTATTGAACTTTTCAAGTAATATAGTGGTGAGCTAACTTTCTTGCGTAAATAAGGAGGAAAGACTCTATTGGCATGCTATAGCCATTGCAATGATATAGAATCATGCTCGAAATTTAAATTGTATTGACATTTTCGACTAATACCGTGTTGAGCTAACTTTCTTGCGTACGTAAGGAGGAAAAATTCCATTGGCGTGCTGTAGCCACGGCAGTGCTACAGAATCTGGCTGAAAAATATGACATTATTGACATTTTCGACTAATATCGTGCTGAGCTATCTTTCTTGCGCAAGTAAGGTCGAAGGATTCTATTGGCGTGCTATAGCCACTGCAATGCGATAGAATCTGTCTGGGAAGTCCAATTTTATCAACATTTTCTTCTAAGTTCGTCGTGAGCTAACTTTGTTGCATAAATATGGAGGAAAGATTCTATTTGCGTGCTATGCCCGTTGCAGTGCTATAGAATCTGGATGGAAAGATCAATTTTATTGACATTTTCGACTAATACTGTTGTGAGCTAACTTTCTTACATAAACAAGGAGGAAGAATACTATTAGCGTGCTATTGCCATTGTAATGCTATAGAATCTGGCTGGAAAGTTCAAATTTACTGACATTTTCGGACAATATCGTTTTGTGCTGACCTGCTTGCTTAAATAAGGAGCAAAGGTTCTATTGGCGTGCTATTGCCATTAAAATGCGATAGAATCATGCTGGAAAATTAAATTGTATTGACATTTTCGACCAATATCGTGGTGAGCTGCCTATCTTGCATAGATAAGGAGAAAAGATTCTACTGACGTGCAATAGCCGTTGTAATGCTATAGAACCTGTCTGGAGCATTCATTTTTATTGACATTTTCGACTAATATCGTGGTGAGCTGCCTATCATGCATAAATAAGGAGGAAAGTAAGGAGGAAAAATTCCATTGGCGTGCTGTAGCCATTGCAATGCTATAGAATCTTGCTGGAACATTAAATTTTATTGACATTTTCGACTAATATCGTGGTGAGCTGCCTATCATGCATAAATAAGGAGGAAAGTAAGGAGGAAAAATTCCATTGGCGTGCTGTAGCCATTGCAATGCTATAGAATCTTGCTGGAACATTAAATTTTATTGACATTTTCGACTAATATCGTGGTGAGCTGCCTATCATGCATAAATAAGGAGGAAAGTAAGGAGGAAAAATTCCATTGGCGTGCTGTAGCCATTGCAATGCTATAGAATCTTGCTGGAACATTAAATTTTATTGACATTTTCGACTAATATCGTGGTGAGCTGCCTATCATGCATAAATAAGGAGGAAAGTAAGGAGGAAAAATTCCATTGGCGTGCTGTAGCCATTGCAATGCTATAGAATCTTGCTGGAACATTAAATTTTATTGACATTTTCGACTAATATCGTGGTGAGCTGCCTATCATGCATAAATAAGGAGGAAAGTAAGGAGGAAAAATTCCATTGGCGTGCTGTAGCCATTGCAATGCTATAGAATCTTGCTGGAACATTAAATTTTATTGACATTTTCGACTAATATCGTGGTGAGCTGCCTATCATGCATAAATAAGGAGGAAAGTAAGGAGGAAAAATTCCATTGGCGTGCTGTAGCCATTGCAATGCTATAGAATCTTGCTGGAACATTAAATTTTATTGACATTTTCGACTAATATCGTGGTGAGCTGCCTATCATGCATAAATAAGGAGGAAAGTAAGGAGGAAAAATTCCATTGGCGTGCTGTAGCCATTGCAATGCTATAGAATCTTGCTGGAACATTAAATTTTATTGACATTTTCGACTAATATCGTGGTGAGCTGCCTATCATGCATAAATAAGGAGGAAAGTAAGGAGGAAAAATTCCATTGGCGTGCTGTAGCCATTGCAATGCTATAGAATCTTGCTGGAACATTAAATTTTATTGACATTTTCGACTAATATCGTGGTGAGCTGCCTATCATGCATAAATAAGGAGGAAAGTAAGGAGGAAAAATTCCATTGGCGTGCTGTAGCCATTGCAATGCTATAGAATCTTGCTGGAACATTAAATTTTATTGACATTTTCGACTAATATCGTGGTGAGCTGCCTATCATGCATAAATAAGGAGGAAAGTAAGGAGGAAAAATTCCATTGGCGTGCTGTAGCCATTGCAATGCTATAGAATCTTGCTGGAACATTAAATTTTATTGACATTTTCGACTAATATCGTGGTGAGCTGCCTATCATGCATAAATAAGGAGGAAAGTAAGGAGGAAAAATTCCATTGGCGTGCTGTAGCCATTGCAATGCTATAGAATCTTGCTGGAACATTAAATTTTATTGACATTTTCGACTAATATCGTGGTGAGCTGCCTATCATGCATAAATAAGGAGGAAAGTAAGGAGGAAAAATTCCATTGGCGTGCTGTAGCCATTGCAATGCTATAGAATCTTGCTGGAACATTAAATTTTATTGACATTTTCGACTAATATCGTGCTGAGCTATCTTTCTTGCGCAAGTAAGGTCGAAGGATTCTATTGGCGTGCTATAGCCACTGCAATGCGATAGAATCTGTCTGGGAAGTCCAATTTTATCAACATTTTCTTCTAAGTTCGTCGTGAGCTAACTTTGTTGCATAAATATGGAGGAAAGATTCTATTTGCGTGCTATGCCCGTTGCAGTGCTATAGAATCTGGATGGAAAGATCAATTTTATTGACATTTTCGACTAATACTGTTGTGAGCTAACTTTCTTACATAAACAAGGAGGAAGAATACTATTAGCGTGCTATTGCCATTGTAATGCTATAGAATCTGGCTGGAAAGTTCAAATTTACTGACATTTTCGGACAATATCGTTTTGTGCTGACCTGCTTGCTTAAATAAGGAGCAAAGGTTCTATTGGCGTGCTATTGCCATTAAAATGCGATAGAATCATGCTGGAAAATTAAATTGTATTGACATTTTCGACCAATATCGTGGTGAGCTGCCTATCTTGCATAGATAAGGAGAAAAGATTCTACTGACGTGCAATAGCCGTTGTAATGCTATAGAACCTGTCTGGAGCATTCATTTTTATTGACATTTTCGGATAATATTGTGGTGAGCAAGGCTCCATGCATAAATAAGAGGGAAATATTATATTGGCGTGCTATACCCTTTGTAGTGCTATAGAATCTGCATGGATAATTCAATTTTATTGACATTTTCGACTAATATTGTTGTGAGCTATCTTTCTAGCATAAACAAGGAGGAAGAATACTATTGGCGTGCAATTGCCGTCGCAATGCTATAGAATCAGCATGGAAAATTAAATTTTATTGACATTTTCAAATATCTTTGTGAGCCAACTTTCTTGCATAAACAAGGTGGAAAGATACTACTGGCGTGCTATAGCAGTTGCAATGCTATAGAATCTGGCTGGAAGATTCAATTTGATAAACATTTTCTTCGGATTTCGTGGTGAGCTAACTCTCTAGCATAAATATGGAGGAAAGATACTTTTGGCGTGCTATATCCATTGCAATGATGTAGAATCTGGCAGGAAGTTTCAATTTTAATCACATTTGCGACTAACGCCGTGTTGAGCTATCTTTCTTGCGTAAATAAGGAGGAAAAATTCCACTGGCGTGCTATAGCCATAGCAATGCTGTAGAATCAGGCTGGAAAATCCAGTTTTATTCACGCTTACGACTAATGCCGGGTTGAGCTGAATTTCTTGCGTCAATAAGGAGGAAAAATTCCATTGGCGTGCTATAGCCACTGCAGTGCTACAGATTCTGGCTGGAAAATATAACTTTATTGACATTTTTGACTTATATCGTGCTGAGCTACCTTTCTTGCAAAGATAAGGTGGAAAGATTCTAAGGGCCTGCTATAGCCATTGGAATGCTATGGAATCTAGCTGGAAAATTCAATTTTGTCGTCATTGTTGACTAATATCGTGGTGAGCCAACTTTCTTGCATAAGTACGGAGGTAAGTCTCTATTGGCGCGCTATAGCCATTAGAATGGTACAGAATCTGACTGGAAAATAACATTTTATTGACATTTTCGAATAATATCGTGTTGAGCTAACTTTCTTGCATTAATAAAGGGGAAAGACACTATTGGCGTGCTATAAGCATCGCAATGCTATTGAACCTTCCTGGAAAATTATAATTTTATTCACATATACGACTAACGTCGACGTGAGCTAACTTTCTTGCGTCAATAAGGAGGAAAAATTTCATGGGCGTGCTACAGCCACTGCAGTGCTAAAGAATCTCGCTGGAATATATAATTATATTGACATGGTCGACTAATATCGGGGTGACCTAACTTTCTTGCATAAGCATGCAGGAAAGACTCCATTGGCATGCTATGGCCATTGTAGTGCAATAGAATAAGGCTGGAAAATCCAATTCTATTTACATTTTCGAATAATATCGTGGTAGACGAACTTTCTTGCATAAATATGGAGGAAAGATTCTATTGGCGCGCTGTAGCCATAGCAATGCTTTTGAATCTTGCTGGAACATTAAATTTTATTAACATTTTCTTCCAATTTCGTGGTGAGCTAACTCTCCAGCATAAATAAGGAGGGAAGATACTATTGGCGCGCTAGAGACATTGCAATGCTATAGAATCTTGCTGGAACATTAAATTTTATTGAAATTTACGACTAATATCGTGGTGAGATAACTTTCTTTCATAAATAAGGAGGAAAGAGTCTATTGGCGCGCTATAGCCGTTGCAATGCTACAGAATCTGACTGGAAAATAACATTTTATTGACATGTTCGACTAACATCGGGGTGTGCTAACTTTCTTTCATAAATATGGAGGAAAGATTCTATTGGCGTGCTATAGCCGTTCCAATGCTATAGAATCTTGCTGGAACATTATATTTTGTTGACATTTTCGACTAATATCGTGGTGAATGCGTGCTATAGCCGTTCCAATGCTATAGAATCTGGCCGGAAGATTCAATTTTATTGACATTGTGAGCTAATATCGTGGTGACCTAACTTTCTTGCATATGCATGGAGGAGAGATTCCATTGGCGTGCTATGGCCATTGTAGTGCAATAGAATCTGGCTCTAAAATCCAATTCTATTTACATTCTCGAATAATATCGTGGTAAGCGAACTTTCTTGCATAAATAAGAAGGAAAGATTCTATTGGCGTGCTATAGCCATTGCAATGCTATAGAATCTTGCTGGAACATTATATTTTGTTGACATTTTCGACTAATATCGTGGTGAGATAAGTTTCTTGCATAAATAAGGAGGAAAGACTCTATTGGCGTGCTATAGCCATTGCAATGCTATAGAATCCGGCTGGAAGATGCAATTCTATTCGCATTTTCGTCTAATGTCGCTGTGAGATCACTTTGTTGCATAAATATGGGGGAAAAGTTCCATTGGTGTGCTATAGCCACTGCAGTGCAACAGAATCTGGCTGGAATATATAATTATTTTGACATGCTCGACTAATATCGGGGTGAGATAACTTTCCTTCGTAGACAAGGAGGAAAGATAATATTGGCGTGCTATAGGCGTAGCAATGCTATAGAATCTGCCTGCAACATTAAATTTTATTGACATTTTCGACTAATATGGTGGTAAACTATCTTCGTTGCATAGATAAGGAGGGAAGATTCTATTGGCGAGAAATTGCCGTCGCAATGCTGTAGAATCTGCTAGGAAAATTCAATTTTATTGAACTTTTCAGGTAATATTGTTGTGAGCTATCTTTCTTGCATAAACAAGGAGGAAGAATACTATTGGCGTGCTATTGCCATTGCAATGCTACAGAATCTGTCTGGAAATTTCAATCTTATGCACATATACGAATATTGTCGTGTTGAGCTATCCTTCTTGCGTAAATAAGGAGGAAAGTTTCCATTGGCGTGCTATAGCTTCTGCAGTGCAACAGAATCTGGCTGGAAAATATAATTATATTGACAAGTTCGACTAATATCGGGGTGAGCTAACTTTCTTGCATAAATAGGGAGGAAAGGCTCTATCGGCGTGCTATATCCACTGCAATGCTATTAAATCTTGCTGGAAGTTTCAATTTTAATCACATTTGCGACTAACGCCGTGTTGAGCTATTTTTCTTGCGGAAATAAGGAGGAAAAATTCCATTGGCGTGCTATAGCCATAGCAATGCTATAGATTCAGGCCTGAATATCCTGTTTTATTAACATTTTCTTCCAATTTCGTGGTCAGCTATCTTTCAAGCTTAAATAAGGAGCAAAGATTCTATTGGCGTGCTATTGCCATTGCAATGCTATAGAATCATGCTGGAAAATTAAATTGTATTGACATTTTCGACTAATATCGTGGTGAGCTGCCTATCATGCATAAATAAGGAGGAAAGTTTCTACTGACGTGCAATAGCTGTTGTAATGCTATAGAACCTGTCTGGAGCATTCATTTTTATTGACATTTTCGGATAATATTGTGGTGAGCACGGCTCCTTGCATAAATAAGACGGAAATATTCTATTGGCGTGCTATTGCCTTTGCAATGCTACAGAATCTGTCTGGAAATTTCAATCTTATGCACATATACGAATATTGTCGTGTTGAGCTATCCTTCTTGCGTAAATAAGGAGGAAAGTTTCCGTTGGCGTGCTATAGCCGTTGCAGTGCCATAGCATGTGGCAGGGAAATATAATTATATAGACAGTTTCGACCAATATCGGGAAGAGCTAACTTTCTTTCATAAATAAGGAGGAAAGAATCTATTGGCGTGCTATAGCCGTTGCAATGCCAGAGAATCTGGCTGGAAAATCCAATTCTATTTACATTTTCGAATAATATAGTGGTAAGCGATCTTTCTTGCATAAATAAGGAGGAAAGATTCTATTGGCGTGCTATAGCCGCTGCAATGCTATAGAATCTAGCTGGAAGCTTCAATTTTATTCACGCTTACGACTAATGCCGGGTTGAGCTGAAATTCTTGCGCAGTAAGGAGGAAAAATTCCATTGTCGTGCTTTAGCCACTGCAATGCTACAGATTCTGGCTGGAAAATATAACTTTATTGACATTTTCGACTTATATCGTGCTGAGCTACCTTTCTTGCAAAGATAAGGTGGAAAGATTCTAAGGGCCTGCTATAGCCATTGGAATGCTATGGAATCTAGCTGGAAAATTCAATTTTCTCGTCATTGTCTACTAGTATCGTGGCGAGCTGTCTATCTTGCACAAGTAAGGATGTAAGTCTCTTTTGGCGCGCTAAAGCCATTAGAATGATACAGAATCTGACTGGAAAATAACATTTTATTGACATGTTCGACTAACATCGGGATGTGCTTACTTTCTTTCATAAATAAGGAGGAAAGATTCTATTGGCGTGCTATAGCCGTTCCAATGCTATAGAATCTGGCTGGAAGATTCAATTTTATTGACATTGTGAGCTAATATCGTGGTGAACTAACTTTCTTGCATAAGCATGGCGGAAAGATTCTATTGGCGTGCTATGGCCATTGTACTGCAATAGAATATTGCTGGAAAATCCAATTCTATCTACATTCTCGAATAATATCGTGGTAAGCGAACTTTCTTGCATAAATAAGGAGGAAAGATTCTATTGGCGTGCTATAGCCATTGCAATGCTATAGAATCTCGCTGGAACATTATATTTTGTTGACATTTTCGACTAATATCGTGGTGAGATAACTTTCTTTCATAAATATGGAGGAAAGATTCTATTGGCGCGCTATAGCCGTTGCAATGCTATAGAATCTGGCTGGAAGCTTCAATTTTATTCTCATTTACGACTAATGCCGGGTTGAGCTGACATTCTTGCGTAAATAAGGAGGAAAAATTCCATTCGCGTTCTGTAGCCACTGCACTGCTACAGAAACTGGCTGGAAAATATAACTTTATTGACATTTTCGACTTATATCGTGCTGAGCTAGCTTTCTTGCATAAACAAGGTGGAAAGACTCTATTGGCCTGCTAAAGCCATTGGAATGCTATGAAATCTACCTGGAAAATTCAATTTTCTTGTCATTGTCGACTAGTATCGTGGCGAGCTAACTTTCCTGCACAAGTAAGGATGTAAGTCTCTATTGGCGCGCTATAGCCATTAGAATGATACAGAATCTGACTGGAAAATAACATTTTATTGACATTTTCGGCTAATATCGTGGTGAGCAAACCCTCTAGCATAAATAAGGTGGGAAGATCCTATTGGCGCGCTATAGCCATTGCAATGCTATAGAATCTGGCTTGAAAATTCAATTTTATTAACATTTTCTTCCAATTTCGTGGAGAGCAAACCCTCTAGCATAAATAAGGTGGGAAGATCCTATTGGCGCGCTATAGCCATTGCAATGCTATAGAATCATCCTGGAACATTAAATTTTGTTGACATTTTCGGCTAATATCGTGGTGAGCTAGTTTTCTTGCATAAATAAGGAAGAAAGATTCTATTGGCGTCCTATAGGCATCGCAATGCTATAGAACCTTGCTGGAAAATTAAATTTTATTGACATTTTCGACTTTTATCGTGGTGAGCTAACTTCGTTGCACAGATAAGGAGGAATGATTGTATTGGCGTCCAATTGCCATCGCAATGCTATAAAATCTGCGTGGAAAATTCATTTTTATTGACATTCTGAGATAATATCGTGGTGAGCTAACTTTCTTGCATAAATAAAGAGGAAAGACTCTATTGGCGTGCAATTGCCATCGCAATCCATCGTAATGCTATGGAATCTGCATGGAAAATTTAATTTTATAGACATCTTCACATAATATCGTGGTGAGCTATCACTCTTGCATAAATAAGGAGGAAAGACTCTATTGGCGTGCTATAGCCATTGCAATGCTATAGAATCCGGCTGGAAGATACAATTCTATTCACATTTTCGTCTAATGTCGCTGTGAGATCACTTTGTTGCATAAATATGGGGGAAAAGTTCCATTGAGTTCCATTGGTGTGCTATAGCCACTGCAGTGCTACAGAATCTGGCTGGAATATATAATTATATTGACATGTTCGACTAATATCGGGGTGAGATAACTTTCCTTCATAGACAAGGAGGAAAGATGCTATTAGCGTGCTATAGCCGTTGCAATGCCACAGAATCTGGCTGGAAGATTCAATTTTATTTACATTGTGATCTAATATCGTGGTGACCTAACTTTCATGCATAAGCATGCAGGAAAGATTCTATTGGCGCGCTATGGCCATTGTAGGCCAACAGAATCTGGCTGGAAGATCCAATTCTATTTACATTTTGGAATAATATCGTGGTAAGCCAACTTTCTTGCATAAATAAGTAGGAAAGATTCTATTGGCATGATATCGCCGTTGCAATGCTATAGAATCTGGCTGGAAGCTTCAATTTTATTCACATTTTCGTCTAATGCCGTGTTGATCTGACATACTTGCGTAAATAAGGTGGAAAAATTCCATTAGCGTGCTACAGCCACTGCAGTGCTACAGAATCTGCCTGGAAAATATTACTTTATTGACATTTTCGACTAATATCGTGCTGAGCTAACTTTCTTTCATAAATAAGGAGGAAAGATTCTATTGGCCTGCTATAGCCATTGGAATGCTATGAAATCTACCTAGAAAATCCAATTTTCTTGTCATTGTCGACTTTTACCGTGGTGAGCTAATTTCGTTGCATAGATAAGGAGGAAAGACACTATTGGCGTGCTATTGCCATCGCAATGCTACGGAATCTGCATGGAATATTCAATTTTATTGACATTTTCAGATAATATCGTGGTGAGCTATCACTCTTGCATAAATAAGTAGGAAAGACTCTACTGGCGTGCAATAGCCATAGCAATGCTATTGAATCTGGCTTGAAGATTCAATTTTATTAACATTTTCATCCAATTTCGTGGTGAGCTAACTCTCTAGCATAAATAAGGAGGGAAGATTCTAATGGCGCGCTATAGCCATTGCAATGCTACAGAATCATCCTGGAACATTAAATTTTATTGACATTTTCGGCTAGTATCGCGGTTAGCTAGTTTTCTTGCATAAATAAGGAAGAAAGATTCTATTGGCGTCCTATAGGCATCGCAATGCTATAGAATCTTCCTGGAAAATTAAATTTTATTGACATTTTCGACTATTATCGTGGTGAGCTAACTTCGTTGCATAGGTAAGGACGAAAGACACTATTGGCGTGCAATTGTCATCGCAATGCTATGGAATCTGCATGGAAAATTCAATTTTATTAACATTTTCAAATAATATCGTGGTGAGCTGACTCTCATGCATAAATAAGGAGGAAAGACACTTTTGGCGTGCTATAGCCATTGCAATGCTATAGAATCTGGATGGAAGATACAATTCCATTCACATTTTCGTCTAATGTCGCTGTGAGATCACTTTGTTGCAAAAATATGGGGGAAAAGTGCCATTGGGGTGCTATAGCCACTGCAGTGCTACAGAATCTGGCTGGAAAATTCAATTTTATCGACATTGTCAACTAATATCGTGGTGAGCTAACTTTCTTGCATAAGTAATGTTGTAAGATTCTATTGGCGTGCTATAGCCATTGGAATGATACAGAATCTGACTGGAAAATAATATTTTATTAACATTTTCGAGTAATATCGGTGTGAGCTAACTTTCTTGCAAATGTAAGGAGGAAAGACTCTACTGGAGTGCTATAGCCATAGCAATGCTATAGAACCTGGCTGGAAAATTCAATTTTATTAACATTTTCTTCCAATTTCGTGGTTAGCTACCTTTCTGGCATAAATAAGGAGGGAAGATTCTATTGGCGTGCTATAGCGATTTCAATGCTATAGAATCTTGCTGGAAAATTAAATTTTGTTGACATCTTCGACTAATATTGTGGTGAGCTAACTTTCTTGCACATGTAAGGAGGTAAGATTCCATCGGCGTGCTATAGCCACAGCAGTGCTACAGAATCTGGCTGGAAAAATCAATTTTATCGTCATTGTAGACAAATATCTTGGGGAGTTAACATTCTTGAATTAGTAAGGAGGTAAGTCTCTATTGGCGTGCCATAGCCATTGGAATGCTATGGAATCTGGCTGGAAAAATCAATTTTATCGTCATTGTAGACAAATATCTTGGGGAGTTAACATTCTTGAATTAGTAAGGAGGTAAGTCTCTATTGGCGTGCCATAGCCATTGGAATGATACAGAATCTGACTGGAAAAAAATATTTTATTGCCATTTTCGACTAATATAGGGGTGAGGTATCTTTCTTGCATATATAAGGAGGAAAGACACCATTGGCGTGCTATAGCCACAGAAATGCTATAGAACCTGGCTGGAAACTTTAATTTTCTTGACATTTTCGACTAATATCGTGGTGAGCTAGCTATCTTCCATAAATAAGGTGAAAAGATTCTATTGATGTGCTATAGCCATTGTAATGCTATAGAACCTGTCTGGAACATTAAATTTCAGTGACATTTTTGGATAATATCGTGGTGAGCTAAGCTCCTTGCATAAATAAGGAGGAAATATTCTATTGGCGTGCTATGGCCGTTGCAGTGCACTAGAATCTGGCTGGAAATTTCGATTTTATTCACATTTACGACTAATACCGTGTTGAGCTATCTTTCTTTGGTCAATAAGGAGGAAAAATTCCATTGGCGTGCTGTAGCCATTGGAATGAAACAGAATCTGACTGGAAAATAAAATTTTAATGACATTTTTGACTAATATCGGGGTTAGCTAACTTCGTTGCACAGATAAGGAGAAAAGAATCTATTGGCGTGCTATTGCCGTTGCAATGCTATAGAATCTGTCTGGAAGATCCCTTTTTATTCACATTTTCGA
>NW_016918907.1:0-1543 GCF_001483705.2 Eufriesea mexicana
CGGATATCTGCGCTCTACGGTGTTCTATTACTTTCTGCTTGGCTCTGGGGAGGCTAGCATTAGTGGTTTCGGCAAGTTATGATGGCTTATGCTACGTTTGGTTGGGTTAGGTTCAGCCAAGCTCGGCCACGTTATCTCCGACTTCCGTGCTTTACACTGATATTCGGAGGATTTCCGCGTTCCACTGTGCTCTTCTATATTCTGCTTGTCCCTGGGTAGGCCAGCAGTAATGGTTGCGTCACGTTAATTTCAGTTAGGCTACGTTTAGCTCGGTTACGTTATCTGGGGTTTGGTTCTGATATCTATGACTGTTGTTCTATACGCTGCTAGGAGGATTTCTGCTTTCTACTGTGCCCTAACATGTTCTGCTCGGCTCTGTTGGGGCCAGCAATATTGGTCTCGTCACGCTTTGTATTGTTTCTTTACGTTCGGATAGGTAAGGTTAGGTTAATTTTGGTTAGCGTATCTTTCACTTTTGCACTATATACTGCTACTCGATGGACTTCTGCATTCTACTGTACCCTAATATGTTCTGCTTGGTTCTGGGGTGCTAGGAATATTGGTGACGCGACATTATGTTGAGTTAAACTGCATTAGGATTGCTTAGGTTGTGTCAGGATGGGACAAGAAACGATAGACCATTGTGCTGTACACTGCAATGCGGTGGATGTCTGCCCTCTGCTGTGCTGTAGTATATTCTACTCGTCGCTGTGGAGGTTAGCAATATCAGTATCGGCACGTTAGGTTGAGTTGTGCTACGTTCGCCTATGCTACGTTCGGTGAGGTTAGGATACGATAGCTTAGATTACTGTGCTATAGAATAATGTCCGCGAATTTTTGCGCTCTACTGTGATATAATATTTGCTGCTTGGATCTGGGGAGGACAGCAATACCTGTCTCGGCCCTTTAGGCTGATAAGGCTGAGATATGTTACGTTTGGTTAGGTTAGATCAGGTTAACAGCGGCCAGATTATCTTCGACGATCCTGCTACACAAAGCTATTCAGAGGATTTCTGCCCTCGACTGTGCTCTACTATATTCCGCTTGGCCCTGTGTAGGGAGGCAATAGTGGTCGCGGCACGTTATGCTGAGTTAGGCAACGTTTGGTTGAATTACGCTAGCTTGGGTTATGTTCTGATAGCTAACAGTTTTGTGCCACACACGGCGATTCTGTCGACTTCCGCCTTGTACTCTGCTCTAATATGTTCTGCTTGGCTCTGGGAGTCCTGCGAAATTGGTCTAATTGCGTTATGTTTAGTTATGCTACGTTCAGGTAGGTTTGGTTATAAAAGGTTAGGTTAGGATACATACCACGTTTGTGCCATACGCTGCTTTCCGCGGATTTCTGCGCTCTACTGCGTTCTAATCTTTTCTGCCTAGGTTCGGGGAGGACAGTAATAGTACCCTCGTCACGTTCGGTTGAGATATGTTACATTTGGTTAGTTTAGATCAAGTTGTTTGGTAAGGGTAGCTATGACTCTCGTGCTCTAAACTGTTGTTCGTTGGATTACTGCGTATGACAGTGCTCTACTATATACTTCAT
>NW_016918908.1:0-399 GCF_001483705.2 Eufriesea mexicana
TGAATAGAATTATTCTCTGGCAAGTAGATCGCTGTTCTTGCCATTGGTTGAAGACGTTAGGCGACCTATTCTGCAAGCTATAACAGATAATAGGTCTTGAATACGCCTATTCTCTGGCAAGTTGATGGCTGCACTAGCCATTGGATTGAAGGCGTGAAGTGATCTATTCACCATGATATAACAGGTTATCGATTTTGAATATACCTATACCCAGGCAAGTAGATGGCTGTACTTGCCATTGGATTGAAGGCGATAAGTGATCTATTCACCATGATATAACAGGTTATAGATTTTGAATAGACCTATTCTCTGGCAAGTAGAACCTGTACTTGCCAATGGATTGAACGCGTTAGGCGATCTAATCACCAAGATATGACATCTTATAGATTTTGAATAGAC
>NW_016918909.1:0-577 GCF_001483705.2 Eufriesea mexicana
TGTTCCTTTTGTGTGGGTTAGGCTTATGTAGTTTTGACTACACTGACACACACACAGCGATTCCACTGATTTCTGCATTCTACTCTCCACTTGTGTGTTCGGCGTGGCTCTGTGGAGGCCAGCAATTGTGGTCGCGGCACGTTATGCTGTGCCAGGTTACGTCTGGTTATATTGGGTTTTGCAATGGTTGGTCAGGGTTGATTTAACTTTTGAACTATACTCTGCTATTTGGTGGATTTCGGCGCTCTACTGTCCTCTAGTATGTTCTGCTTAGCTCCGGGGACGGCAGCAATCGCGGTCTCGGCACGTTAGTTTGAGTTAGGTTATGTTTTGCTTCGTTCTGTTGGTTCGGGTTGGGTTTGAGTAGCTATGACTTTTTTGATATACACTGCGATTCTACGGGTTTCAGCGCTCTATTCTCCACTTATGTGTTCTGCTAAGACTCTCGGGAGGCCAGCAATGGTTGTCGCGGCACGTTAGTTTCGGTCTTGTTACGCTAGGCTATGTTAGGGGCGGATAGCTATGACTTTAGTGCTATAGCCTGCTATTAGGTGGATTTCTGCAACCGACAGTGCCC
>NW_016918910.1:0-853 GCF_001483705.2 Eufriesea mexicana
TGCTAGTGCATTTGAGTTGCATTATTGCAACGATTTACATTAGAGTACGGAGTTGATCAAAGTTACCTCTGGAATAAATTATTTATTATTCAGTGGCCAAGAAATTTTTGTCGTTTAACGGTGTTAATCTTAATTATCAGGGAAAGTTATTATAAATATAAAAAGTTATGACTATACCAAGTGCTTTGACACTTAAATTTAAGATTTTTCAAAAAGTGAAGTTAATCGATTTGTGCAGTGAACGGCTCATATATATGTATATATTTGGTTTGAATAATTTGTACGGAATTATATTTATTTTTATGGTTTTTCATAGGTATTTGAAATATTTTTACAACTACTTGTAATTGTAATTTTGTTCGAATTTGAGATTTCATAGTTTGCTATGAAAAGATTGTTTGAGCAAATTAAGTAATTGCATACTGGTCAGATATAATGCGATAGTAATTAGTACCTAAAGAAATATTTGCAAAACTGTAGATATATGTGCCTGTGATTATGAAAGTGGCCTAAGTCATTTATATTTGCTTCTGAAATATTAAAAGCTTCGACCTTTAAATGCGTCATAAATTATAAAATTAATTGCGATAAAGCTACAAACTCAATCCAACGATTCAATTCATCACTGTTTTGTAGAAAATAAATATATTTTATCGTAATATAAATGAATGCAACACGAAATAAATAATAAAATCGTTCCTCTTAAGTCGATGACTTAAACCACTTTCATAATTATAAGCACATATGTGTATGTAATATTATAAATATTTGAATATCATCAAGAATCAAGGTTATAGAATTCTATAACAATATTAAAAGTGATAATTGTAATACACGTATTAATATCACTCAA
>NW_016918911.1:0-682 GCF_001483705.2 Eufriesea mexicana
ATATAGAATTTGGCTGGGATATTCTATATTTTGTCATTTTCGACCTATGTCGTGGTGAGCTAATTCTCTTGCATAAATAAGGATGTGAGATTCTATTGGCGTGCTATCGCCATAGCAATGCTATAGAGTCAGGCTGCAAAAATCAATTTTAATGACATTTAGACTGATATCGTTGTGAGCTAACTTTCTTGCATAAATAAGGAGGAAATATTCTATTGGCGTGCTATAGCCTTTGCAATGCTGTAGAATCTGGCGGGAAAATGCAATTTTATTGACACTTTCGACTGATATCGTGGTGAGCTAACGTTCTTGCATGAATAAACGTAGGAATGATTCTATTGGCGTGCTATAGCCATAGCAATGCTGTAGAATCAACCTGGAAAATTCAATTTTATTGACATTTTTGACTAGTATCGTGGTGAGCCAACTTTCTTTCATAAATAAGGGGGAAAGATGCCACTGGCGTGCACTAGCCATTGCAATGATTTAGAATCTGGTTGGAAAATTCAATTTTGTCGACATTTTCCACTAATATCGTGGTGAGTTGACTTTCTTGCCTAAATGGGGAGGAGAGATTATATTCGCGTGCTATAGCCATTGCAATGCTGCAGAAAGTGGCTGGAAAACACGATTTCATTGACATTTTCGAGTAATATCGTGGTGAGTTAACTATCTTGTTTAA
>NW_016918912.1:0-626 GCF_001483705.2 Eufriesea mexicana
GTTATGCTACGTTCGGTTAGGTTAGGTTAAGTCAGGTTAGGTTCGTCTATCTGCGGCCTTTGTGCTATTCACTGCTATACGGTGGATTTCTAAGCTCTACTGTGCCCTAGTACCTTCTGCTCGTCTCTGTGCAGGACACCAATAATGGTCAGGTCACGTTTGGTTGAGTTATGCTCCGTTTGGTGGTGCTACGTTTGGCTACGTTAGGATAGGCTACTCTGACCTATGTGCTCTTCACTGCTGTTCGGTAGACTTCTGCGCTCTAATGTGCTCCAGTATAATCAGCTTCGCCCTGGGGATGCCAGCAATGGTGGTCTCGGCACGTTAGGTTGTGGTAGGTTTTCGTTTGTATGTGTTACCTTTGGCTAGGTTACGATGCGCTGCTTTGACTTTTGTGCTATACACAGCTGTTCGGTGGATTTCTGCGGTCGACTGCGCTCTACTATATTCTGCTTGGCCCTGGGGAGGCCAGAAGTCGTGGCCGCGGCACGTTACGTTAACGAAGGCTACATTTGGTTAGGCTATGCTAGCTTGGGTAAGGTCTGGATACATATGACTCTCGCATTGTACACTGCGTTTCTACGGACTCCTGCGCCATACTGTCCACTAGTAGTTCCAGCTCTCTT
>NW_016918913.1:0-17634 GCF_001483705.2 Eufriesea mexicana
TGAATTGTTATCCGTTGCATCTCTGCGATCTACTGTGCTCTAATACATTCCGCTTGGCTATGGCAGGCAAGGAGCAATGGTCTCTGCACGTTATGTTGTGTTATGCCATGGTTGGTTAGGTTAGGTTTGGTCAGGTTATGTTAGGATATCTTCGACTTTTGTGCTATAAGCTGCAATGCGGTGGATTTCTGCGCTCCACTGTGCTCTAATATTTTCAGTTTGGCTCTGGCAATGCCAGCAATGTTGGTCTCGGCGCGCTAGGCAGAGGGCGGTTACGTTTCGTTTGGTTAGGTTGCGTTTCGTTCGTCCAATATAGCCTTGACTATCCCGCTGCACACTGTTATTTGGCGTATTTCTCCGCTCGACCGTGCTCTACTACATTCTGCTTTGCTCTGGGAGGCCAACATTATTGGTCCCGGGACGTTAGGCCGAGTTATTCTATGTTTGGTTACGATATGTTTGGTTAGTTTAGGATAGGACAGCTACGAGTTTTGTACTACGCACTGCTGTTCTGTGGATTTCTGCTCTCTACTGTGCTGTAATATTTTCTACGTGGCACTTGGGAGCCCAGCAATAGTTGTCTTCGCACGTTAGATTGAGATATGTCACATTCGCTTGTATTATGTTTGGCTACGAAAGGCTAGAATAGCCACGACTTTCGTGCCGTACACTGCTGTCCGCTAGTTTTCTGCGCTCCACTCTGATCTAATATTCCCTGGTTTGCTCTAGGAATTTCAGAAATATTGACCGCGGCGCGTTAGGTTGTGTTAGGTTGCGTAAGGTTAGGTTAGGATTGTATATGTTAGGTTAGGATATCCTTGTCTTTTGCACTATACACTGCAATCCTTGTACCTCTGCGCTCTACTCGACCGAAATATGCCCTGCGTTGCGATTGGGAGTCCAGCAGTAGATGGCAAGGCTTGTTAAGATGGGATTGGATACGTTTGGCGGAGTTAGGTTAGGACATGATAGGTTAGGTTATCTATTGATTTTTCACTTTACACTACAATGCGACGGATTTCTGCGCTCTACTGTGCTCTAGCATATCCTGCTTGGCTCTGGGTAGCACAGCATTAATTTTTTAGGCCGGTTAGATTGAGTTACGTTACGCTCAGTTATGTTACGTTTGGCGAGGTTAGGAGAGGATAACTTCGACTTTCGCGCCATAGACTGCTACTCCGTGGGATTCTGCGCTAACCATTGCTCTACTATACTCTGCTCGTTCTTGTGGAGGCCAGCAATTGCGGTCGCGGCCCGTTTGGCTGTGTTAGGTTACGTTTGACTAGGTTGGGTTAGGTTAAGTTTGGTTAGGATGGCTATGATTTTTGTGTTATACGTTGCTACTCGGAGCTACTCAGCGCTCGACTAGGCTCTAGTTCATTCTGCTTTGCCATGGGAAGGCCTGCAATAGTGGTATCATCACGTAAGCTTAAGCTTTGTTGCGTTTCATTAAATTGCGCTTGGATAAGGTAGGAGAAGGTAGCTTTGACTTTTGTGCAATATACTGCTATCCGTTGCGTTCCCATGCTCCACGTAGCTCTGCAATACTCTGTTCGACTCTGGGGAGGCCAGTAATTGTGGTCTCGCTCGGTCAGATTGAGTTAGGCACGTTTGGTTAAGTTAGGTTAAATAGGGTTAGGTTCGCATAGTTTTGACTTTCGCGAAATACACTGTTATTCGGTGGGTTCCTACGCTCTACTGCGCTCTAGTATGTTCTGCTTAACTCTGGGAAGCCAGTAATGGTGGTCTCGGCACGCTAGGTTGAGATAGGGTACGTTTGGTTAAGTTGTGTGCTTTCATTAGATATGGATATCTTCGGCTTTTCTGCTATACACTGCGATTCTATGGATACCTGTCGTCTGCTCTCCTCTATTATGCTCTGCTTGGCTCTGTGGAGGTCAGAAGTACTGGACGCGGCATGTTAGGCTGGGATAGATTACGTCTGGTTAGTTAGGTTAGGTTGGGTTAGGGTAGGAAATCATTGACTTATGTGCTGAAAACAGATATTCTGCGGACCGGTGTGCTCTCCTGTGCTCTACCATGTTCTGCTCGTCTCTGAGGAAGCCAGCAACAGTGATCGTGGCACGATAGGTTTTGCTAGGCTACGTTCGGCAATGCTACGATTGGTTACGTTTGGGCAAGACAGCTGTGACTTTTGTTCTCTACATCGCTATTCGGTGGACTTCTACGCTATACATTGCTCTGCTATGCTCCGCTATACACGGGGAGGCCAGTAATAGCGTTCTCGGCTTGTTAGGTTAAGTTAGTCTACGTTTTGTTGGGTTATGTCCCCTTGGGTTATGTTTGTATAGCTGCGTCTAACGTGGTACAATCTGCTATTCAGTGTATGTCTGCACTCTACTGCGCTCTGCTATATTCTGCTTGGCTCTGGGGAATCAAGCAATAGCGGCCGCAGCTCGTTGTGTTTTGTTTGGCTTCGCTTTGTCAGGTTGTATTTGCTTGTGTTAAGTTTGGTTGGTATTGACTTCTCTGCTGTGCACTGCGATTCTATGGATTCTTGCGCTCTACTCGCCGCTAATATGTTCTGTTTGGCTCTGGAGAGGCCATCAATAGTGGTCTCGGCAAGCTGGGTTGAGTTAGGTTACGTTTGGTTAGGTTCGGTAAGGCTATGTTTGTTTGGGATAGCTTAGACTTTTGTGCTATACACCGCTAGTCGGTCGATAACTTCGCTCTGCATTGCTCCACCAGCCTCTGCTCGACCCCCGGGAGGCCAGCAATAGTGTTCGCGGCACGTTAGGTTGAGCCACAAGACGTTCGGTTAGATTAGCTTACGTCACGATAGATAAGGGTAGCTTCGTCTTTCTAGTTATATACTGTTATTAGATGGAATCGAACGCTCTACTGTGCTCTACTATACCATGCTCGAATCTGGAGAGCCTAGCAGAAATGGTCGCGGCAGGTTTCTTCGTGTTTTGTTACGCTCGGCTATGCTACGATTTGTTAGGTTAGGAGAGGATGGCTTTAACTTTTGCGCTATACACCGCTATTCGGTCGACATCTGTACACTGCATTGCCCTACTAGCATCGGCGTGTCTCTGGGGAAGCCATCAATAGCGATTGTGGCACGTTTGGTTGTGGTATGTTACGTTTGGTTACGTAATGTTAGGATTTGTTTGGTAAGGATGGCTTTGACTTTTGTGCTATACACTGCTATTCGGTGGCTCTCTGCGCTTTACTGTGCTCTAGCACATTCTGCTTGGTTCTAGGGCGGCCAGCAATGGTGGTTTCGGCGCGTAAGGTATAGTTAAGTTGCGCTCTTTTATATAGCGTTTGCAAAGGTTAGGATAGTGTAGCTTAGACTTTTGTGCTATATTCTGCTGTTCGTTGAGTTTCTGAGCTCTACGATGCTCCACATTATTCTGCTCGACTTTGGGGCACAGTACTAGTGGTCTCTGCCCGTTAGGGTGAGTTAGGCTATGTTTGGTGGAGTTAAGTTTGTCTGGGTTAGGTTTGGATAGATGTGGCTTTCGTGGTATGCACTGATATTCGGTGGATTCCTACGCTCTATTGTACCCCAGTATTTTCGCCTTGGCTATGGGGAAGTCTGCGATGGATGTCTCGGCACGTTTGGTTGAAATAGAATACGTTTGTCGATGTGATGTTAGCTTTGGTTAGATTAGGATAGCTTCGACTTTTCTGATGTACACTGTGATTCTATGGACTTATGCGCTCTGTTATCCACTGTTATGCTCTGCTTGCCTCTGCGGAGGTCTGCAATACTTGACGAGGCACGTAAGGCTGAGTTATATTACGCTTGGCTAGGTTAGTTTGGGTTGGGTTTCGTTAGGATAGCATTAACCTATGTGCTCAACCCTGATATACCTTGGACCTGTGTGCTCTGCTGTGCTCTACCACATTCTGCTTGTCTCTAGGGAAGCCAGCAGTAGAGGTCGCGGCACGTTAGGTTCAGCTATTCTACGTCCGGTTAGGTCAGGTTAGGCCTAGTTAGGTTAGGATACCTTTGGCTTTCGAGTTATACGTTGCTATTTGCAGGCTTTCTGCACTCTACTGTGCTCTACTACTCTCTGCTCGACCCTGGGGAGCCCAACAATAGTGGTCGTGGCACGATAGGCTTTGCTAGGCTGCGTTTGGTATTGCCACGATTGGATAGGCTAGGATAGGGTAGCTGCAACATTTGTGCTACACGCCAATACTCGGTGGATTGCTATGCTCTCCATGGCCCTACTGTACTCTGGTCGAATCGTGGGAGGCCTGTAAAAGTGTTGTCGGCTCGCTAGGTTGAATTTGGCTACGTTCGGTTACGTTACATTAGTTCGGGTTATATCCGGAATGCTTTGTCTATCGTAGTATAAACTGTTGTTCGGTGGACTTCTGCGCTCTACTGCGCTCTCGTACGTTCCGCTTGACTCTGGGAGGCCAGCAATGGAGGTCTCGGCACGTTAGGTTGAGATAGGTTGGGTTCTTCCATGCTACGTTTGGTTAGGTTAGGAGAGGAGCGCTTCGACTTTTACGCTATACACCGCTATTCGGAGGATTTCTGCGCCCTACATGGCTCTAATATGATCTGTTTGGCCCTGGGGAGACCAGCATTGGTATCTTCGGCACGTTATGTTTATCCAGGCAACGTTCGTCTCGGTTAGGTTAGAGCAGGTTGGGTTATGATATCTTTGTCTCTTGTGTTAAACACTGCAATGCGGCGATTTACTGTCCAATACTGTGCTCTAGTGTATTCTGCTCGGCCTTGGAGGGGCAATCAATGGTGGTCTCGCCGCATTAGGTTGAGCTATGCAAGTTTCGGTTGTGTTACGTTTGGCTCTGTTTGGAAATTATAGCTATGACTTTTTTGCTGTAAACTGATACTCAGTTGATTTCTGCACTCTACCCTGTTCTAATATTCCCTGCTTTGCTCTGGGTATTCCAGAAATAGTAGCCGCTGCGCGTTATGTTCTGTCAGGTTACGTTTGGTTAGATTTGGTTTCTTTGTGTTACACTAGGGTATCTTCGACTTTAATGCCACACACTGCTATTCTATGGATCTCTGCTCTCTTCTGTGTGCTATCGCACTTTGCTTTTCTCTGTGGACGCCAGGAATTATGCTCTCGTCACTTTAAGTTGAGTTACGTTATGTTTGAATAGGCTATGTTTGGTCAGGTTTAGTTAAGACACCTAAGACATTTCTGCTATACGCTGCTATTCGTACGATTTCGGCGTTCTGCATTGCTCTGCTATAGTCCGCCTAGCCCTCGTGAGGCCAGCAATGGTGGTCTCGGCACGATAGGTTAAGTTCGGCTTCGTTTGAGTAGGTTAGCTTATGTCAGGTTAGAATAGAATACTTTTGACTTTTGTGCCTTGTACTCCATTGCGGCAGATTGCTGCGCACCCCTGTACTCTAGCATATTCTGCTTTGCTCTGGGGATGTCAGCAATATATGTCTCAGAGCGAAAGGTTGTGTCAGGTTACTTTCGGTTATTTTACGCTTGGTCATGTTAGGATAGGATAACATTGACTTTTGCGCTATAAACGTCTGTTCAGTGTATTTTTGCGCCCTTCATTGCTCTACTGTACTCTGCGCGACTCTGAGGAGACCAGCAACAATGGTCTCAGCACGGTGGTTTGATTAGGCTACGTTTGTTTATATTGCGTTTGGTTACGTTATTTCAGGATAGAAATGACTTTTGTGCTATAGACTGATATTCAGTGGGTTTGCACGCCCTATATTGTTCTACTATACTCTGCTCGACTTTGAGGAGGCCAGTGGTATTGCTCTCGGCACGATGGGTTGAGTTATGCTTCGTTTGGTTACGTTACGTTTGCTTGGGTTATGTTTGGACGGCTTCGACTAACGTGGTATAAACTGTTGTTCGGTGCACTTTTGCGCCCTACTGCGAGATGGTATAGTCTGATTGGCTCCGCGCAGATTTGCAACAGTTGTCTCGGCACGTTAGTTTGAGTTAAGGCACGTACGGTTATGTGACGGTTCGTTAAGTTAGGACAGTGCAACTTCGACTATTGTGCTATGCACAGCGGATCTATGGAATTCTGCGCTTTACTCCCCTCTATTATATGCTGCTTCGACCTGGAGAGGCCAGCAATGGTGGTCGCGACGTGCTCGGTTAAGTTAGGTTACGTTTGGTTTTGCTAGGGTAGGTTAAGTGTGGCCAAGATGGCTTTGACGTTTATGCTGTACACTGCTATTCGGTGGATTTCTGCTCTCGACTGTGTTCTAACACGCCCTGCTTTGCTCTGCAGATCCCGGTGATAGTCGTCACGGCACGTTAGGTTGAGTTAGTCTACGTTCGGTTAGGCTACCTTTGTATGGGATATGCTTCGATAGCTTTGGCTTTCGTGATATAAACTGTTTTCCGTTGCAATTCTGCGCGCCACTGTGCTCCACTATACTATGCTCGAATGTGGGGAGGCCAGCAATAGTTTAGCGGCACGTTATCTTGGATTATGTTACGTTTGGCTCTATTTCGGTTTGTGAGGATAGGGACCGATGGCTTCATCTTTTGTGCTGAACGCTGGTATTCGGTGGATTTCTGCGCTCTACGGTGCTCTAACATGCTCGGCTTGTGTCTAGGAGGCCAGAAATAGTAGTCTCGGCACGTTAGGTTGAGATAGGATTCGTTTGGATAAGTTATGTTAACTCTGATTAGGCTTGGATAGCTTCGACTCTTCTGCTATACACTGCGATTCTATGGATTTCTGCATCCTGATCTCCTTTAAAATGTTCCGCTTGGCTCTGTCTAGGCCAGCAATAGCTGTGGCGGCATGTTTGTTTGTGCTAGATGGCGCTTGGTTACGATAGGTTTGGTTAGGTCAGGATGGGATATCTATGACTCTCGTGATATACACTGCAATTCCGTGGATTTCTGAGCCCTACTGCGCTCTGGTGTGTTCTGCTTGGCTTTGGGGAGGACAGCAATAGAGGTCTCGGCACGTTGACTTGGGATTCGTTGCGTTTGATTAGGTTGGGTTCTTTGGATTAGGTTAGTCTAGCTTTGACTTAGGTGCTCAAGACTGACATCCTATGGACTTCTGTGCTCTACTGTGATCTATCATTATCTGCCTGTGTCTGGGAAAGCCAGCAATAGTGGTCGCGGCACGTTAGGTTCATTTACTCTACGCTTTTTTATGCTATGTTAGGCCTGGGTAGGTTAGGATGTGTTCCAATTTTGTGCTGTATGCAGTTATTCGATGGATTCGTGCCCTCCACTTTGCTCTAATATAATCTGCTTGGTCCCGTGGCGTCCAGAAATGGTGGTCGTAGCATGATAGGTTGAGCTACATTATGCTTAGCTAGGTTAGGTTAGGCAGCGTTAGGTAACGGTAGCTTCGACTCTTGTATTACACACTGCTATTCTCTGGACATCTGCGCACTTCTGTGCGCTATCGCTCTCGGCCTGTCCCTGTGCGCGCCACGAATATTGCTCTCGGCTCTTTAGGTTGAGCTATGTTACGCTTGGCTAGGATAGGTTTGGCTGCGTTTGATAAGGAAGGCTTCGACTTTTGCGCTATACAAAGTTATTCTGACGATTTCAGCTTTCTACATTGCTATGCTCCAATCTGCTTAGCTCGCGTGAGACCAGAAGCAGCGATGGTGGCACGTCAGGTTGTGTTACATTACGTCTGCTTGTGCTACGTGTGGTTAGGTCAGGATAGGATAGATCTGACTTTTGTGCTTTCCGGTGGAGTTCCGCGGTCTACTGATCTCTGATATGCTCTGTTTGGCTCTGGGGATGCCAGCAATACTAATCCCGGCACCTTGTGTTGTGTTATGCTACGTTCGGTTAGGTTAGGTTAGGACAGTTTGGGTCTGGATATCTTCCACTTCTGTGCCACACATTGCATTGCAGGGAATTGCTGTTCTCTACTGTGCTGCAGTGTAATCTGCTTGGCTCTGGGGAGGCAAGCAGTAGTGGTCTCGGCACGTTAGGTTCAGCTAATCTACGTTCGGTTATGTTACGTTTCGTTGTGTTAGGACATGTTAGCTTCGACCACTGTGCTACGCACTGCGGTTCTGTGGATAGCTGCGCTCTACTCTGCTCTGGTATGTTCGTATCGGCTCCGGGGATGTCAGCAAGAGTGGTGTTGGCACGTCAGGCTTAAATATGTCCGTTTGGTTACGCTACGTTTGGTCAGGTTAGGATATGATAACATTGACTTTTGCGTTATGCAGAGCATATTCGGCGGCTTTCTGCCGTCTCCATTGCTCTACTATACTCTGCTCGACTCTGGGGAGAATTGCAGTGCCGGTCGTGGCAAGATTGGTTGAGTTACGTTACGTTTGGTCAGGGTGGCTTTGACTTTTGCGTCATGCACAGCCATTCGGTGGAATTCTACGCTCTACTGCAATCTAATATTCCCTGCTTTGATCTGGGAATGCTAGAAATAGCAGCCGCTGCGCGTTAGGTTGAGTTAGGTTTCGTTTCGCTTGGTTAGGATGGCTTTGACTTTTGTGTTATACAATGGTATTCGGTGGATCTCTGAGCTCTACTGTGCTCCAATGCGTCCGGCTTGGCTCTGTGGATGCCAAAAACAATGGCATGGTCGCGTTACGATTAGTTATTCTACGTTTGGTTACACTAGGTTGAGACAGGTTATGTTAGGATATCTTTGACCTTTGTGTTATACACTCCTATTCGGTGGATTTTTTCGCTCTACTCAGCCACAATATGTACTGCTTGGCACTGGAGATGCCGGCAATAGTGGCCTCAGCATGTTAGGTTGAGTTCGGCTGCCTTTGGTAAAGCTATGTTGACTAGGGTTTGGTTTGGGTGGCATTGTCTTTCGTGTTATACACTGTTATTCGGTAGAATTCTGCGCTCTACTGAGCTCTAGTGTGTACTGCTTGGCACTGGGTAGGCAGCTCGTTAGGTTTAGTTACTCTTCGTTTGGTTAGGTCAAGTTATGTCAAGTTCGCTTAGGATATCTTCGCCTTTTGTGCTGTAGACCGCTATTCGGTGGACCTCTGCGCTATACTGTGCCCTAGTACATTCTGCTTTTCTCTTGGGATGCTGACAGTATTGGTTTCGCCGCGTTAGCCAGAGTTAGATTGCGTTTGGTGATGTTACGTTTAGTTAGGTTAGGGTAAGATGCCCTTGGCTTTTTAGCTGTACACGGCTGATCGGTGCATTTCTGAGGTCTGCGTTGCTTTACTGCACTCTGCTCCACCATGGGGAGACCAGCATTTGCGGCCGTGGCACGATAGGCTGAGTTATGTTACGTTTGGTTAGGTTATGATATGTTGACTTCGATTAGGATGGCATTGACTCTTGCGTTATACACCGCTATTTGGTGATTTATGCGTTCTACTGTTCTCTAATATGTTGTGCTTGGATATGGGGTGTTTAGTCATTCCACGCTTGGTTTGGTTAGGTTTGGTCAGGTTAGGCTAGGATACGTCTGACTTTTGTGCTATGCACCGCAATAAAGTGGACTTCTGCGCCATGCTGTGTACTTGTGTATTCTGCTTGGATATGTGGATGCCAGCAGTATTGGTCTCGGCAGGTTAGTCTGAGTTAAGTTGCGTCCGGTTATGTTATGTTTGGCTTGGTTGCGAAGTGATAGCTTTGACTTTTGTGGTATACACTGCCATTCGGTGGATTTCGGCACTCTGCGGTGCTCTAATATGCTCGGCTTGTGTCTAGGAGGCCAGAAATAGTGGTCTCGGCACGTTAGGTTGGGACATGCTACGTTTGGTTGTGTTATGTTAGCCTGAGTTAGGAATGGATAGCTCTGTCCTTCGTGGTATACACTGCTACTCGGAGGATTTCTGCGCTCTACAGTGCTCTGAAATACTCTGCTTGGATCTGGAAAGGCCAGCAATGGTGTTCGTGCCACGATGTGTTTAGTTAAGTCACGTTCGGTTGTGTTTCGTTTTCGATAACTTAGGATAGGATATCATAGCCCGTCGAGCCATACACTGCTATCCGGTGGATCTCTGCGCACTATTGTGCCCTAGCACGACCTCCTTGTCCCTGTGGAGTCCAACAACAACGGTCACGTCGTGTTAGTTTGGGTTATGATCCTTTTGGTTGTGCTGCGCTCAGCTAGGTTAAGAGGGGCATCTTTGACTTTTATGTTATACACATCTATTCGGTGGATGTCTGCGCTCGACCTTGCTCTAATATCTGCTGCGTGGCTTTGGGGTGGCCTGTAATAGTGGTCTCGGCACGTTAGTCTGAGTTATGTTTCGTCCCGTTGGGTTAGCTTTGGAAGGTTTCGTCGGGGTTACTATGACTCCTGTGCTGTACACAGCTACTTGGTGGATTTCTGCGTTCTACTTTGCTCTAATATGTGCTGCTTCACTCTGGGGACGCCAGCAGCGGAGGTCGCGGCACGTTGTGTTGAAGTATGCTACGTTTCGTTAGGTTGGTTTAGTTCAGGTTAGGGAATGATATCTTCGACATTGGTACTTTTCGCTGCAACGGGGTGGATTTCTGCGCACTACTGCTCCCTAGTAATTTCGGCTTGCCTCTGTGGAGGTCAGCAATGGTGGTCTCGGCACGTTAGTTTGAATTAGGCTGCGCTTGGTTTGGTTACGTTTGGTTAGGTTGGGATAGGGTAGCTCCTACTCTTGTGCCATGCACTGCTACTCAGTGAATTTGTGCGCTCTACTGTGGTCTAATATGATATACTTGGGGATGGGGAGGACTGCAATAGTGGTCTCGGCCGCTTAGGTTGTGTTAAGCAACGCCTGGTTAGGTTACGTTTGCCTGGTATAGGCCTGGGTATCTCTGGCGTAAGTGGTAAACGCTACTGTTCGGAGGATGACGAAGACCTACTGAGCTGAAGTATTCCCTGCTTGGCTCTGTGGAGGGCAACAAATGTGGACTCGTCACGTTACGTTGTGTTCTGCTATGTTTGGTTATGGTACGCTTGGTTTGGTTAGGAGGGCGAAGCTTTGACTTTTGTGCTATACACTGCTATTCGGTGGATTCCTGCGCTCTACGGTGCTCTAATATGTTCGGCTTGTGTCTAGGAGGCCAGAAATAGTGGTCTCGGCACGTTAGGTTGGGACAAGCTGCGTTTGGTTGTGTTATGTTAGCCTGAGTTAGGTATGGATAGCTCTGTCCTTCGTGGTATACACTGCTACTCGGAGGATTTCTGCGCTCTACAGTGCTCTGAAATACTCTGCTTGGATCTGGAATGGCCAGCATTGATATTCTCGGCACTTCACTCTGAGTTAGGCTACGCTCGGTTAGGTTAAGTTAGGACATGTTGGATGAGGATATCTTCCACTTTTGTGCTATACACTGCAATGCGGTGGGCTACTGCGCTCTCTTATGCTCTGGAATATTATGTTTGGCTCCGGGGAGGCTTGTAATGGAGGTCTCGTCATGTCTGGTTGAGTTAATCTACTTTCGGTTATGTCACGTATGGTCATGTTGGAATGGGGTAACTTCGACTATTCCGCTATTCATTGCGAATGTGTGGACCTATGCGCTCTGCCCTCCTTTAATGTGTTCAATTTGGCTCTGGGAGGTGAGGAACAGTGGTCTCGGCACGTCACGATGGGATAGGTTCCGTTTGGTTACGTTACGTTTTGTCACGTTAGGACGGACGTAGGAAATCCTATGGATTTCGAATGTCTCATCTCCTCTAATATGCTCTGCATGGCGATCGAGCGATCAGGTACAGTGAACCCAGCTCGTTAGGCTTAGTTAGTCTATGTTTGGTTAGGTTAGGTTGGGAGAGGATAGGTTATGATTCCTTTGACTCATATGCAAAACACTGCTATTCTGTGGTTTTCTGAGCCCTACTGTGCTGCAGTATATTCTGCTTGTCCCTGGGGAGGCCAGCAACAGTGGCCACGGCTCGTTAGGTTAGGCGATGTTACGTTTGTTTATATTTAGTTTGGAAAAGTTAGGACAGGATAGATTTGTCTTGTGTACTATAGACTTCTATTCAGTGCATTTCTACGCTATACATTGCTCTACCATACTCCTTACGTGTCTGGGGATTCCAGAAATAGTGGTCCAGGCTAGGTAGAGTTAGGCTACGTTTGGTCAGGTTATGTTTACTTTGTTTATGACTGGATAGATTTGGCTTTCGAGGTATACACTGTTATTCGGTCTGTTTTCGCGCTCTCCTGTGCTCTGCTACACTCTGCTCTAGTCTGGGAAGGCCAGCAATAGTGGTCGCGGCACGTCAGGTTAAGTTGGAGTACGTTCGGTTTGGTTATGTTAGCTTGGGTCAGGTTTTGATGACATCGTCTCTCGTGATATGCACAGATATTTGGAGGAACAATGCGCTCTAGTGTGCTATACTATACTCAGCTCGAATCTGGGGAGGCCAGCAGTAATGTTCGTGGCACGTTTGGTTGTGTTACGTTACGTTTGCTTTGGTTAGGTTAGGAAATGTTTGGTTAGGATGGCTTTGTCTTTTGTGCTATACACGGTTATACATTGGATTCCTGCGCCCTACTGAGCTCGAGCATACGCTGGTTGACTATGCGGATGCCAGCTGTAGTGGTCTCGGCACATTTGGCTGAGTCACGTTGCATACGGTTATGTTAAATTTGCTTATGGTTGGAGAGGATAGCTTTGACTTTTGTACTATACACTGCTTTTCGGTGGAATGCTGCGATCAACTGTGCTCTAATATGCTCTGCTTGGTTCTGGGGCAGCAAGCAATAGTGCTGTCGGCACGTTAGGCTGAGGCGGACAATGTTTGCGTATACTCCGTTTGGTTAGGTCATGATAGGGAAGCTTTGACCTTTATTATATACACTGCGACAATATGGACATCTGCCCTCTGCACCCCTCTAATGTGTTGTGCTTGACTCTGTGGAGGGCAGCAATATTTATCATGGCAATTTAGGTATAGTTAGGTTACGTTTGGTTACGTTACGTTTAGTTATGTTAGGACAGGATTGCTTTGACTTTCGTGATATACAATGCTATAAGTTGAACATCTGCATTCTGCTGTGCCCTAGTAGGTTCTGGTTTGCTCCGTGGATGCCAGCAATGGTGGTCCCGGCATGCTAGGTTGAGTTCGGATACGCTTGACTTGGTTACGTTAGGACAGGTTTGTATGGGCTAGCTTTGACTCTTGTGCTATGCACTTGTATTCAGTCGATATCTGCGCCCTGCATTGCTCTACTAGCATCTGCTTCTCTCCGGGCATGCCAGCAATATTGGTCGTGGCACGTTTGGTTAGGCTATGTTTGTCTATGTTTGGTTAGGATGGCTTTGACTTTGGTGCTACACTGCTATACGGCAAACCACTGCGCTCTGCTGTGCTCTAGTATATTCTGCATGGATGCAGGGAGGCCAGCAGTATTGGTCTCGGCACCTCAGTCTGAGACAGGTTGCGTTCTGTTTTGTTACGTTTGCTCATGTTAGGAAAGGGTAGCCTTGACTCTTGTGCTATACACTACCATTCGGAGGATTTCTTCCGTCTAAATTGCTCTTCTACACTCTGTTCAGTTCTTGGGAGGCCAGCAATAGCGGCCGCAGCAGGTTAAGTTGAGTTGGATCACGTTTGGTTCGGTTAGGCAACGTTGTGTTAGGTTAGGATGTCATCGACTTCTGTACCACACACTGATATCCTATGGACTTCTGGGCCGTCCTGTGCGCTATCACACACTGCTTGTCTCTGTGGACGTCAGGTATAGTGATCTCGGCACGTTAAGTTGGGCTAGGCTGCGTTCCTATGTTAGGAATAGTGTATGTATCCCTGTTAGGATAGGATACCTTTGACTTTTGTGCTTTGTACTTCCGTGCGGCGGGTTTCTGCGCTCCAGTGTGCTCTAGTGTATTCCGCTTTGCTTTGGGCATGTCTGCAATAGTGGTCTAAGCTCGTTAAGATCAGTTAGGTTACGTTTGGTTGTGTTACGTTTAGTTGTGCTACGTTTGGTCAGGTTAGGTCAGTATATCTACTACTTTTGTGCTATACTCTGCTAATCGGAAAATTACAGCGTTCCACTCTGCTCTGCTGCACTCTGCTTAGCTCACTTGGGGCCAGAAGTAGCTTTCGTGGCATGCCATGTTGGGTTACGCTACGTCCACTTATGTTACGCTTCGTTAGGTTAGGAGAGAATGGCTTTGACTATTGTAATATTAACTGCCACTAGGTGGAATAGTGCCACCTGCCGTGCCGTATTATGCTATGATTGGCGCTGGGGATGCCGCTAAATGTGCTCACGGCACGTTAGGTTGTGTCAAGCTACGTTTGGTTAGCTTACGTTTGGCTAGGTTAAGACTGATATCTTTGACCTTTGCGCTATACCCTGCTAATCGGACGATTTCGGCGTTCTACGTTGCCTGCTACACTCCGCTTAGCTCACTAGTGGCCATCAATATCTTTCGTTGCACGTCAGGTATGGTTACGTTACGTCCGCTTACGTTACGCTTGACTAGGTTAGGAGAAAGTGGCTTTGACTTTTGTTATATAAACTGCTACTAGGTAGAACAGTGCGCTCTACTGTGCTCCGATATTCTCTGCTTGGCGCTGGGATGCCGGCAATAGTGGTCTCGGCAGGTTAGGTTTTGCTATGATACGCTTGGTCGGGTAAAGTTAGATTCGGTTGGGTTTGTATTGCTATGTCTTTCCTGTTATACACTGTTCTACAGTGGAATTCTGCGCTCTACTGTGCTCGACTATGATCTGCTCGACTCTGGGGAGGTCAGTAATAATGGTCTCGGCACGTTAGGTTCAGCTAAGCTACGTTTGTTTATGTCACGTTTGGTTAGGGTAGGAGGTTATAGCTTAGACTATTGTGCCATGCACTGATATTCGGTGAACTTCTGAGCTCTATTGTGCTCTAATTCGCTTTCCCTTTCTCCTGGGAGGCCAGCAATTGTGGTCGCGGCACGTTAGAATGGGTTAAGTTGCGTTCGGTTAGGCTACGTTTGTTTGTGTCAGGTATGCATACATCTGAATTTTCTGGTATGCACTGTTGTTCCGTGGATTTCTGCGCACTGCTGTGCTCTATAATACTCTGTTGGGCTCTGGGGAGGCCAGCAACGGTGCTCGCTGCACGTTAGGTCGAGACAGGTTTCGTTAGGTTATGTTAAGATTGGTTAGGTTAGGAGAGGGTAGCTGGCATTTGAGCTAAAGGCTGATATTCGGTGGACTTCTGCGTTCCACTGTGATCTCATATGTTCAGATTGGCTATGGAAAAGACAGCAATAGTGGCCTCGGCACGATATGACGTGTTAGACTACGTTCCGTTGGGTTAGGATACGTTCGGTTGGGGTAGGTTAGCTCAGGTTATGTTAGCGTGTCTGCGACTTTTGTGCTTTACGCTGCAATGCGAGCGTTTTCTTCGCTCTAGTGTGCCCTAATATATTCTGGTTCGCTCTCTGGATTCCAGCAATAGTGGTCTCGGCGCGTTAGGTCAAGTTAGGCTACGTTCGGCTATATTACGTTAGTATAGGTTAGGACAAGGTAGCCTTGGCTTTCGAGTCGTCCACTGCGTTACGGTGGATTTTTACGCGCTACACTGCTCTATTACACTCAGCTAGACTCTGGGGAGGCCAGTAATAATGGTCATGGCACGTTATGTTGAGATACGTTAAGCTTGTTTATGTTAGGTTAGGTTAGAACAGGGGCGGGTAGCTTCGACTCTTTTGCCATGCACTGCTGTTCGGTGGACTACTGCAATCTACTGCGCTCTAATATGTTCAGCTGGGCTCTGGTATGCTCAGCGATAGTGGTACCGGCACGTTGGGTTTAGTTATGTTACGTTTGGGTATATTGTGACTGGTTACGTTTGGAGAGGGTAGATATGACTTTTGTGCTAAACACTGCTATTCGGTCGATTTTTACGCTCTACACTGCTCTCTCGTTTTCAGCTTGGCTCTGGCAGGGCCCTCAATTGTGGTCTAGGCACGTTAGTTTGTGTTAATTTTCGTTTGGTTACGTTATGTTACGCAAGGGCAGCTTTCACTTTTGTGCTAAACATTGCTCTTCAGCGTATTTCTGCGCTGTACTGTGATATAATACGCACCGCTTTGCTCTGTGGAGGCCAGAAATAATGGTCGCGGCACGCTAGGTTGTGTTAGATTACGCTCGGTTAGGTTAGGTTGCGTTGGGAGAGGTTAGGTTATCTTTGACTTTTGTTCTCAACACTGCCTTTCTATGACCTTCTCGGCTCTACTGTGCTTTACTACGCTCTGTTCGACCAGTCTCCTCTCGTTAGGTTGGGATGGTTCACGTTTGGCTGAGTTAACCTTGGCTAGGGTGGGAGGTGGTACCTTTGCCTTTTGTGATATAAAATCTACAGCACAAAAGTCATAGCAGTCCTATCCTAACCTAACCAAACGTAACTTAACCAAACGCAGCGTACCTCAGACTAACGTGCCGAGCCCAATACTGCTGGCGTCAGCATATCCATGCAGAATATACTAGAGCACGGCAAAGCGCAGAGATTCACCGAATAGCAGTGCATAGCTCCAAAGT
The DNA here is from genome assembly GCF_001483705.2 of Eufriesea mexicana. NCBI lineage: Eukaryota > Metazoa > Arthropoda > Insecta > Hymenoptera > Apidae > Eufriesea > Eufriesea mexicana. Next base: position 16,393 of record NW_016918913.1, read on the forward strand.
CAAAGCCACCCCAACCAAACTTGGCCAAACCTAGCTCAACTAAACGTAACCTGTCTAAACCAAACGTGCAACGACCACCATTGCTGGCATCCCCAAAGAGAAGCAGATGCTATCATATCAATTCCGAGCGCAGATATCGACAGAATAGCCGAGTATAGCGCAAAGGTCGTGGTCATCCTAGCATAACCTAACGTACACACGCGTAACGTAGCACAACCTCACATGATACGACCGCTATTGAAGGCCTCCCCAGGGACGAGCCGAGCGTGGTAGAGCAATGAAGAGCGCAAAAATGCACCGAATAGCTGTATATAGCGTAAAAGTCAAAGCTATCCTGTCCTAACGTATGCAAACGTAACGTAAACGGACGTAACGTAACACAAACAGACTAGCCACGGCCGCTATTGCGTGCCTCAAAATAGCTACGTAGAGTAAAGCAGAGCAATGTGGAACGCTGAAATCGTCCGTATAGCATTGTATAGCACGAGAGTAAAAGCTACTCCAAACAAGCCGAACCACACCTAGCCTAGCCAAACGTAACAAAACCCAACTTAACGTGCAGAGAGCACCATTCCTGCCGTTCTCAGATACAAGCACGGTATGATAGCGCACAGTAAAGCTCAGAAATTCAACGTATAGCACAAAAGTCAAAGCATTCCTGACATGACCTAACCAACTGTAGCGTAACCAACCGTAACCTAACTATTCCTGACGTGCCGAGGCATCTGTTGCTGCCCTCCTCAGAGCCAAGCAGAAGGCATCAGAGGAGTTCGGAGCGCAGAAGTCCATAGAAGCGTAGTGTACAGAATAAATATCAAAGCTACCCTATCCAAACCTGACCAAACGAAATACACCCAAACAGAATGCATCACCACCTAACGGGCCGAGACCCCTATTGCTTGCCCCCCCCCCAGAGACAAGCAGAATAAGCTAGAACCCGGCAGAACGCAGCATTACTCTGAAAAGCAGTTAAGGGCACAAAGGTCAAGGCCGTCCCAGCCAAACCTAACCTAACCAAACCTAACCAAATGTAACCTAAGTCAACCTATCCTGCCACGACCGCCACTGCTGGCCTGCCCAGAGGTGAGCAGAGTATAGTAGAGCAATGTAGATCGCAGAAATCCAAAGAAAAGCCGTGTATAGCGAAAAAGTCAAAGATAACCTCTCCTAACACAACCAAGCGTAACATAAGCATACGCAACGTAACTCAGCATAATGTTCAGAGACCACTGCAGCTGGCCT
>NW_016918914.1:0-5810 GCF_001483705.2 Eufriesea mexicana
CAAATACATCCATACACTCAAACATACATACATACGTACGTCCATACATTCAAACGTCCATCCGTCCATACCTCTATCCATCCATACATCCGTCCATCCATACCTCTTTCCATCCATACATCCACCTATAGGTACTGCCATCCATCCATACATCCATCAAACCATACATCCACCCATCCATACATCGATCGTTTCATACATCCATAGATCCATACATCGATCGATCCATACGTCCATCCATCCATACATCATCCCTCCAATCCTTCCATCCATCCATACATCCATACATACAACAATACATACAACCATCCATCAATATATACACACATATATAAATCCATACATCCATACATCCGAACATTCATACATTCGTACATCCATACATCCATACACCCATACATCCATACATCCATCCAACAAACCATTCATCCATACGTACATCCATCCATACCTCAATACGTTCGTACATCCATCCACCCATCCGTCCAGACATTCATACATCCGTACATCCGTCCATCCATACCTCTATCCATCCATACATCCAACCATACGCACATCCACACAGCCATACATACACCCATACACACAACCATACATACATCCATCCGTACATCCATACATGCATCCACACACCCATCCATACATGCATAGATATATCCATACATACATCCGAGCATACATCCACACATCCATCCATACGTGCATCCATACACACTCCCTTCCATACACGCATCTATACATCCATACACATGTCTGTTCATACATCCATCCATACTTCCATACATACATCAATACATCCATACATCCATCCATCCATACAACCATTCATCCATACATACATCGAACCATACATCCATAGATCCATACAAGCCCCCATCCATACATCCATCGTTCCATACATCTATCCGTCCATACATCCATACATACATACATCCATACACCCATACATCCGTACATCCATCCATTCATCCATCCAAACATCCACCGATCCATACATCCATCGATCCATAAATCTATTCACTCATACAACCGCATATATGCATCCATACATCCATCGATCCATAAATCTATTCACTCATACAACCGCATATATGCATCCATACATCCATCGATCCATAAATCTATTCACTCATACAACCGCATATATGCATCCATACATCCATCGATCCATAAATCTATTCACTCATACAACCGCATATATGCATCCATACATCCATCGATCCATAAATCTATTCACTCATACAACCGCATATATGCATCCATACATCCATCGATCCATAAATCTATTCACTCATACAACCGCATATATGCATCCATACATCCATCGATCCATAAATCTATTCACTCATACAACCGCATATATGCATCCATACATCCATCGATCCATAAATCTATTCACTCATACAACCGCATATATGCATCCATACATCCATCGATCCATAAATCTATTCACTCATACAACCGCATATATGCATCCATACATCCATCGATCCATAAATCTATTCACTCATACAACCGCATATATGCATCCATACATCCATCGATCCATAAATCTATTCACTCATACAACCGCATATATGCATCCATACATCCATCGATCCATAAATCTATTCACTCATACAACCGCATATATGCATCCATACATCCATCGATCCATAAATCTATTCACTCATACAACCGCATATATGCATCCATACATCCATCGATCCATAAATCTATTCACTCATACAACCGCATATATGCATCCATACATCCATCGATCCATAAATCTATTCACTCATACAACCGCATATATGCATCCATACATCCATCGATCCATAAATCTATTCACTCATACAACCGCATATATGCATCCATACATCCATCGATCCATAAATCTATTCACTCATACAACCGCATATATGCATCCATACATCCATCGATCCATAAATCTATTCACTCATACAACCGCATATATGCATCCATACATCCATCGATCCATAAATCTATTCACTCATACAACCGCATATATGCATCCATACATCCATCGATCCATAAATCTATTCACTCATACAACCGCATATATGCATCCATACATCCATCGATCCATAAATCTATTCACTCATACAACCGCATATATGCATCCATACATCCATCGATCCATAAATCTATTCACTCATACAACCGCATATATGCATCCATACATCCATCGATCCATAAATCTATTCACTCATACAACCGCATATATGCATCCATACATCCATCGATCCATAAATCTATTCACTCATACAACCGCATATATGCATCCATACATCCATCGATCCATAAATCTATTCACTCATACAACCGCATATATGCATCCATACATCCATCGATCCATAAATCTATTCACTCATACAACCGCATATATGCATCCATACATCCATCGATCCATAAATCTATTCACTCATACAACCGCATATATGCATCCATACATCCATCGATCCATAAATCTATTCACTCATACAACCGCATATATGCATCCATACATCCATCGATCCATAAATCTATTCACTCATACAACCGCATATATGCATCCATACATCCATCGATCCATAAATCTATTCACTCATACAACCGCATATATGCATCCATACATCCATCGATCCATAAATCTATTCACTCATACAACCGCATATATGCATCCATACATCCATCGATCCATAAATCTATTCACTCATACAACCGCATATATGCATCCATACATCCATCGATCCATAAATCTATTCACTCATACAACCGCATATATGCATCCATACATCCATCGATCCATAAATCTATTCACTCATACAACCGCATATATGCATCCATACATCCATCGATCCATAAATCTATTCACTCATACAACCGCATATATGCATCCATACATCCATCGATCCATAAATCTATTCACTCATACAACCGCATATATGCATCCATACATCCATCGATCCATAAATCTATTCACTCATACAACCGCATATATGCATCCATACATCCATCGATCCATAAATCTATTCACTCATACAACCGCATATATGCATCCATACATCCATCGATCCATAAATCTATTCACTCATACAACCGCATATATGCATCCATACATCCATCGATCCATAAATCTATTCACTCATACAACCGCATATATGCATCCATACATCCATCGATCCATAAATCTATTCACTCATACAACCGCATATATGCATCCATACATCCATCGATCCATAAATCTATTCACTCATACAACCGCATATATGCATCCATACATCCATCGATCCATAAATCTATTCACTCATACAACCGCATATATGCATCCATACATCCATCGATCCATAAATCTATTCACTCATACAACCGCATATATGCATCCATACATCCATCGATCCATAAATCTATTCACTCATACAACCGCATATATGCATCCATACATCCATCGATCCATAAATCTATTCACTCATACAACCGCATATATGCATCCATACATCCATCGATCCATAAATCTATTCACTCATACAACCGCATATATGCATCCATACATCCATCGATCCATAAATCTATTCACTCATACAACCGCATATATGCATCCATACATCCATCGATCCATAAATCTATTCACTCATACAACCGCATATATGCATCCATACATCCATCGATCCATAAATCTATTCACTCATACAACCGCATATATGCATCCATACATCCATCGATCCATAAATCTATTCACTCATACAACCGCATATATGCATCCATACATCCATCGATCCATAAATCTATTCACTCATACAACCGCATATATGCATCCATACATCCATCGATCCATAAATCTATTCACTCATACAACCGCATATATGCATCCATACATCCATCGATCCATAAATCTATTCACTCATACAACCGCATATATGCATCCATACATCCATCGATCCATAAATCTATTCACTCATACAACCGCATATATGCATCCATACATCCATCGATCCATAAATCTATTCACTCATACAACCGCATATATGCATCCATACATCCATCGATCCATAAATCTATTCACTCATACAACCGCATATATGCATCCATACATCCATCGATCCATAAATCTATTCACTCATACAACCGCATATATGCATCCATACATCCATCGATCCATAAATCTATTCACTCATACAACCGCATATATGCATCCATACATCCATCGATCCATAAATCTATTCACTCATACAACCGCATATATGCATCCATACATCCATCGATCCATAAATCTATTCACTCATACAACCGCATATATGCATCCATACATCCATCGATCCATAAATCTATTCACTCATACAACCGCATATATGCATCCATACATCCATCGATCCATAAATCTATTCACTCATACAACCGCATATATGCATCCATACATCCATCGATCCATAAATCTATTCACTCATACAACCGCATATATGCATCCATACATCCATCGATCCATAAATCTATTCACTCATACAACCGCATATATGCATCCATACATCCATCGATCCATAAATCTATTCACTCATACAACCGCATATATGCATCCATACATCCATCGATCCATAAATCTATTCACTCATACAACCGCATATATGCATCCATACATCCATCGATCCATAAATCTATTCACTCATACAACCGCATATATGCATCCATACATCCATCGATCCATAAATCTATTCACTCATACAACCGCATATATGCATCCATACATCCATCGATCCATAAATCTATTCACTCATACAACCGCATATATGCATCCATACATCCATCGATCCATAAATCTATTCACTCATACAACCGCATATATGCATCCATACATCCATCGATCCATAAATCTATTCACTCATACAACCGCATATATGCATCCATACATCCATCGATCCATAAATCTATTCACTCATACAACCGCATATATGCATCCATACATCCATCGATCCATAAATCTATTCACTCATACAACCGCATATATGCATCCATACATCCATCGATCCATAAATCTATTCACTCATACAACCGCATATATGCATCCATACATCCATCCATCCATCCATCCATACGTCCATACATACATCAATACATACATCCAGACATACACCAATGCATTCGTCCATACAGACGTCCATGCATACATCCTTCCATACATCAATACATACATATAGACATACATACATTCAAACATCCATACATACATCTATCCATACATCCATCCATCCATACACCCATACATCCATACATCCATACATCCATACATATATACATTCATGCATCCATACATCCGTACATACGTCCATCAATTCCTTAATCCATCCATGCATCCACCCATCCATACATCCAACCATCCATACATCCATCGAACCATCCACCCATCCATCCATACAGGCACCCATCCATACAACCATCGCTCCACACAACTATCCATATATACATCCATAAATATATACATCCATACATCCATACTTCCACATATCCATACATCCACAAATCCGATCAAACATACAACCATACATCCATACATACAACCATTCGTACATCCACACATCCATATATCCTGCCTTTCATACATCCATCGATCCATAAATCTATTCGTTCATACATCCATCCGTGTATACATCCATATATCCACACGTCCATACACACATAAACCCGTCCATACGTACTTCCATCATTCGATACATCCATCCAAACATCCATACATATAAAAAGCCATACAACCACATGTCCGTACTTTCGTCCATCAGTACCTCAATTCATCCACACATCCATACATCCATAAATCCGTCCAAATATACAACCACCCA
>NW_016918915.1:0-2618 GCF_001483705.2 Eufriesea mexicana
AATCCATACAACCATACATCCACCCATCCATACATACGTACATATATACATCCATACATCCATACGACCGTACAGCAATCCATCCATACATCCATACATCCGTACATTAATACATTCTTGCATACAAACATCCATACGTCCATACATCCATACATCCATCCATTCAGACATCCGTCCATCCATCCATACTTACATCCATACATTCATCCATCCAAACATGCATACATCCGTAAATTCGTCCATTCACACATCCATCCATCCATACATCCATACGTTCATCCATCCATACATACATACATCCATACATTCGTACATCCACACATCCGTAAATCCATTCATCCATACATCCATCCACTCATACATCCAACCATACATACATCCCTACGTATATACATCCATACATCCATACATATATACATCCATACATCCATCCATACATACATACATACATCCACACTTCCATGCAATCATACAGCCATACATCCATGAATCCATCCATCCATACATGAATCCATCCATACATCCATCAATCCATACATCCATCAATCCATACATCCATCCATACACCCATCCATCCATCCATACCTCAATCCATCCACACATCCATTCATCCGTACATACATTCATTCGTATATCCGTCCATCCATACCCCAAACCATCCATACAACCATCCATCCATACGGCCATCAATTCATACATTCATCCATCCATACAAGAATTCTTCCATACATCCTTCCAGCCATACAACCACCCATCCATACACGCATCGATCCATACATCTATCCATACATACATCCATCGATCCGTACATCTATCCACCCATCCATCCATACATCCATACATCCATACATCCACACATCCATACATCCATAAATCCTTCCATTCGTACGTCTACCATTCGATACATCCATTCATCCGTACATCCATACATACATACAACCGTACAATCATACATTCATGCATCCATACACCTGTGCATCAATACATCCATCCATCCATATATCCTGCCATTAACACATACATCCAACCATACATCCATCCAACCACACAACCATACACCCATAAATCCATACATCCCTACATATATACATCCACACATTCATGCATACGTACATCCGTACATCCATATCTCAATCCATCCATACATCCATCCACCCACAAAACAATTCATCCATACATACATCCATCCATGCATCCATTTTTCCATACATCCATCCATCCATACATCCAGCCATCCATATATTCATCGAACCATACATCCATCCATCCACACTAGCACCCATCCATACATCCATCGATCCATACATCTATCCATCCATACATCCATCCATCCACACGTTCATACATCCACACATCCTTAAATCCATCCATCCATACATCCATACAACCATACATACATCCTTCCATACATCCATACATACATCCATACATCCATACATCCATCCACCCATACACACATCCACTCATACATCCAGCCATCCACACATCCATACTATTATAGATCCATACTTCCATTCAACCGTACATCCGTCCGTCCATACATCCATCCATCCATACGGCCATCAATCCATACATTCCTCCACCCATACATGCATCCATCCATACATCCATACACCCACACATCCATACATCCGTATATCCGTCCATTCGTACGTCTATCATTCGATACGTCCATCCATCCATACATCCATCCATACATACATTCATACAACCATACATTCATGCATCCATACGCCTGTCCATCAATACATCAATCCATCCACACATTCATCCATCCATACATCCATCCATCCATACAATCATTCGTCCATACATACATCCACATTTCCATACACCCATCCATTCATACATCCACCCATCCATACATCCATAGAACCATACATCCACCCATCCATACTGGCACCCATCCATACATCCATCGATCCACATATCTATCCATCCATACATACATCCGTCCATACATCCATACATCCACACATCCATAAAGCCATCCATCCTTACATCCATACATACATCCATACATCCATCCACTCATCCATCCATCCATCCATACATCCATACGTACAAACATCCATACATTCATACATCGGTAAATACACACAATCGCACATCCATACGTACATACTTCCATACATCCATACGTACATACTTCCATACATCCATACGTACATACTTCCATACATCCATACGTACATACTTCCATACATCCATACGTACATACTTCCATACATCCATACGTACATACTTCCATACATCCATACGTACATACTTCCATACATCCATACGTACATACTTCCATACATCCACGCATATGCATATCCATACATTCGAACATACATGCATCCATACATCTCTACAACAATACATCCATCCATCCATACGCCTATGCATCCACCCATCCATCCATCCACACATCCATAAATCAATCCATTCGTTCATACATACATCCGTACAACCATACATTCGTACATCCATGCGTACGTACATCCATACATCCATACATCCATCCACCCATCCATCCATCCATACATCCATACACCCGTACATCTTTACATTCGTACATCCATACGTCCATCCATCCATACATCCATACATCCATACATCCATACATACTTACT
>NW_016918916.1:0-537 GCF_001483705.2 Eufriesea mexicana
TCTTGGGGCTGAGGAGGCCAGCAGTATTTGTCCCGGCTCGTTAGGTTGATTTATGCTACGTAAGGTTCGACTCTGGGGAAGCCAGTCGTAGTGTTCCCGGCACGTTAGGTGGAGTTAGGCTACGTTTGGTTAGGTTATGCATGCTTTGGTTTTGTCTGGATAGATTCGGCTTTCGAGGTATACACAGCTGTTAGGTGGATTTTCGCGCCCTCCTGCGCTCTGCTATGATCTGCTCAACTCTGGGAAGGCCACCAACAATGGTCGCAGCACGCTAGGTAAGCCTGCGTTAGGTAAGGTTTGGCTATGTTAGGTTAATTTACGTTATCTCCGACTTTGATGCCATACAGTGCAATTTGGTGCCTTTCTGCGCTCCACCTTGCTCTCGTATACGCTGCTTGGCTTTGGGGTGTCCAGCGATAGTGATCTCGGCACGTTAATTTATGCTATCTTGCGTTTCCTTATATTACGTTTTGATGTGTTAGGAGTGGGTAGCTTCGACCTTTGTGGCGTACAATTCTATTCCGTGGATTCCTGATC